>NC_079200.1:53916508-54216508 GCF_029499605.1 Hyla sarda
GAAAGGGTTAACTCCTTGGGGGGAAGGGGGTATACAGAATACAGCCATCTATATAGATGGCTATATACTGTATACAGTGAATGGAAGTTCACTTACTCACCTTATTCCTGATCTGGCCTGGTTCAGTGAACTCCTGCCTCTAGTGATGACGTCACTAGAGGCGGAGTTACAGAGGGTGGTAAATGATGCCCTATTCAGATGCCTTTTTGTGAAAAGAAAGGCATGGTAAAATGAATAATGTGAACAGACCCTTACTGGCGATGTTTCCCAAACAGGGAGCCTCCAGCTGTTGCTAAGCTACAACTCCCAGCATCCACAGACAGCCAAGGGGAAACCTACCCTAAAACAGTCCTCACCAAACTGTGGACCTCCAATTGCTGCAAAACTACTACTTTCAACATGCCTGGACAGCCGTTGTCTGTCCAGGCATGCTGGGAGTTGTACTTTTGCAACATCTGGAGATCCACAGTTTGAAGACCACTAAGGCTAGGTTCACATGGCCGTTCTCTCCTGTCCTGATATTCTCCCGTTGTTGCTGCTAAAAGGACCATACTAACAAACGGATGCAAAAAGGATGCAAACTGATGCAACAGGATGCCATTTGTCTGTTAGTTTAACAGACTATTTAAAACAAAAAAAAGGACATGTGGCATCGTGTTGTATCAGTTTGCATCCTTTTATATCCTTTATTGTCTGTTTGTGTCAGAAATATTAACTGATCAAAAACAGATTGGAAAAAACTGATGCAAACGGATGACATTAAAGGCTCATCTGTTTTCCATAGACTTCAATGTTAAATTTATGGTATTCGTTTCTGTTCCATTTTTTTTTTGGACAGAGAAAAAAATACTGCATGCACCGTCTTTTCTCCGGCAAAAAAAAAAAACCACGGAATAGAAAGCAAACGGGTGCAAATGGGTGACAAAGCACTGTAAAAAATCTCATTGAGATCAATGGGATCCTTTTACAGCTGTTTGCAACCCGTTTGCAAAAGTATCAAACGAATTGCATAACAGGCATGATTTAACCGGGACAGACGGCTGTGTAAACGAGCCCTTACTCCACCCAGAAGCACCATCTTTTATGCACCTTGTCACAAACCCCTCTTCTCTCCTTGGCCCATCGCATTGTCACATAAAAAAACGGGCTGTTGGCAGACACGCCATGGGTTGTTAGGCAGTGTGTCCATAGCATCTGTCCATATGCCCAGCTCAGAGCATTGGACCAGCACTGTGCTGGCAGCAGAGAAGAGGAAGACGCAGATCACGGCAGTTACCCCATTCTATTACCCAGCTACAAGACAGAAAAACCACAAAGCGGAGTGCTCCCTTGTTTAAAATCAATCAGGGGCGCATCTTGCCCCTTCGTCAGATACATTTGAAATGGAAAACAACTAGGTATAGAAGCACTCAAAAGTAGAAAATGTCAGAGAAATTAAAAAGCTAGAAAGACCATAGAACTATAATATAGCAAGAATAATGGAAAATAACAAAAAAAATTGTAACTAGCAAAGACTTAATTTAACTCTGTGGGCCACAGAGTATTGATTTAGAATATCCAAATGATATTTAGGTTATGGATAGGCTGAGAAATAGGGAATCCTTTTGGATATTCCATATCAACTCCTTGTGGCCTGGGGAGTTAAATGATGTGTCAGGATTCGGCAGGCTGGTGGTGGATCCTCTGTGTCAGTGAGGGATTGGCGTGGACCGTACCGGTGGACCGTTTCTAAGTTGCTACTGGTATTCACCAGAGCCCGCCGCAAAGCGGGATGGTCTTGCTGCGGCGGTAGCAACCAGGTCATGTCCACCGGTAGCGGCTCAACCTCTCTGACTGCTGAGATAAGCGTGGTACAGAAGGACAAGGCAAGAGCAAGGACGGACGTAGCAGAAGGTCAGGGCGGGCAGCAAGGGTTGTAGTCAGGGGCAACAGCAGAAGGTCTGGAACACAGGCTTGGGACATCCACAAAACGCTTTCACTGGCACAAGGCAACAAGATCCGGCCAGGACAGGAAAGGGAAGTGGGTTTAAGTAAGCCTGGGGCAGAAGGAAGCTAATTACACTAATTGGGCCAGGCACCAATTAGTGGTGCACTGGCACTTTAAATCTTAGAGAGCCGGCGCACGCGCGCCCTAGAGAGCAGAGCCACGCGCACCAGGACGTGACAGCCGGGGGAACGGGACAGGTGAGTAGATTGGGATGCGACCCGCGAGCGGGCGCGTCCCGCTACGCGGATCGCATCCCCGCCGGCGGTGACAGTGCAGCGATCCCGGTCAGCGGGTCTGACCGGGGCGCTGCAGAGAGGAGAACGCCGCGAGCGCTCCGGGTAGGAGCAGGGACCCGGAGCGCTCGGCGTAACATGATGTTATTGTGAAGACAAGTCTTAGACATGTACTATTTTTTTTTTCCATTATTTTTGATATTTTATAGTTCTATGGTAACTAAAGCTTTATAATATCTATGCCATTTTCTCCCTTTGTGTATTTATTTATTTGTTTGACATTTTTATGTGTTTGTGACATTACTTCCTGTCATGTTTGCCTTCCTGTCATGTTTGCCTATACTGACAATGGGGTCGTATTGGGCCTGAAAGTAATTATACGCGTAAAATAAAAAAGTTATTTTATCATTATCGTGTCTTGGTCCTGATAAGCACATAGGGAGAAATTTTATAAAACCTGCCAGGAGGAAAAGTTGCTGATTTGCCCATAGCAACCAATCAGATCGCTTCTTTCATTTTTTTAAAAGGCCTCTGAAAAATGAAAGAAGCGATCTGATTGGTTGCTATGGGCAACGCAGCAACTTTTCTTCTGGACAGATTTTGATAAATCTCCCTCATTGAGTCCTTCTGGAGGTTGGAAAGAACATTCCCCAGCTAAAGCTATGTGCACACCAGCATTACTGAGTGGAGTGTGTCACAACAGACATAAACAGATCCCAACAGGTTTCATTGACTTTGGATGGGATCTGACGGGTTTCTGTTAGATGTCATTATTTGCAGGATTTTAGCTGCAAAAAACATCCTCATCCACGTTTTAATGGAATCGGTGAAGTCAGATCCCTAATGTTGATGTGAACGAGACCTGAAGACTTTACAGAATTCACATCTATATATATATAAAACTAAATGTGTGTGTGTGTATATGTGTGTGTGTGTGTATGTTCCAGCATCACATCCAAACGGCTAAAGATATTAACATGAAACTTGCCACACATGTTACTTATATGTCAACAACAAACATATGCAGAGAAGAAAGAAGAATACCCTTGGTAGATGGCGCTGCGGCTCTTTCAGACAAATGGAGTAGGACCAAAGCTAATAAAATAATAAAACATGCGATGACGCGTTTCAGGAGGAGCCCTCCCTTCCTCAGATCTGGATCCTGATCTGAGGAAGGGAGGGCTCCTCCCGAAACGTGTTCCTGTTTAATTCAGGATCACTATTGCTCCCGTCTCCAAGGGTAATACACAAGGCACCGGTATCGGTCTCTCCATTTTTTTCCCCTACAGAACAACAAACATAGGATAGGTAATTTAACCCTTACTCACCCCCATTTGTCAGGGTCGGGGTTTTTGTTTAAAGTCCCATACAAGTCTATGGGAAATATATGTTACTGAATAACTTCCAAACGGCTGGAGATATTTCGATAATACTTGGTCACATGTTACTTATATGTCCACTTAAAATATAGGCTAGTTAATTTAACCCTTTACTACCCCCATTTGTGAGGGCCAGGGTTTTTGTTTAAAGTCCCATGCAAATCAATGGGAAATGTATGTTCTCACATAACTTCCGTATGGCTGGAGATATTTCAATACCTGGTACACATATTACGGGTCGGAATATGAGGTCGGGATAGGAGGTCGGGATAGGAGGTTGGGACAGGAGATCGGGATAGGAGGTCGAGATAGGAGGTCGAGATATGAGGACGGGAAAGGAGGACGGGATAGGAGGTCGAGATAGGAGGTCGAGATATGAGGATGGGAAAGGAGGACCGATAGGAGGTCGGAATAGGAGGTCGAGATAGGAGGTCGAGATATGAGGATGGGAAAGGAGGACGGGATAGGAGGTCGGGATAGGAGGTCAAGATAGGAGGTCGGGATAGCAGAACAGGATACGAGGACGGGATACGAGGACGGGATAGGAGGTCGGGATAGGAGGTCGGGATAGGAGGTCGAGATAGGAGGACGGGATAGGAGGTCGGGATAGGAGGTCGAGATAGGAGGACAGGATAGAAGGTCGAGATAGGAGGACGGGATAGGAGGACAGGATAGGAGGACGGGATATGAGGACGGGATAGGAAGTCAGGATAGGAGGTCGAGATAGAAGGATGGGATAGGAGGACGGGATAGGTAGTCGGAATAGGAGGTCGAGATAGGAGGTTGAGATAGGAGGACGGGATAGGAGGTTGGGATAGGAGGTCGGGGTAGGAGGACGGGATAGAAGGACAGGATAGGAGGTCGGATATGAGGTCGGGATATGAGGTCGGGATATGACAACAATATATGAGGACAGGATATGAAGTCAAAAGCTTCCTCTGTTGAATTTCCTCCCCAACAAGGATTAGGAAGAAAAAAACGGGCAACGTCGGGTACTAGTTAAGGATAAAAGTGCCCCTATAAAGGAATTGTATCGAATTAGAAAAATGTGGGTGCATTTTCCAAAACAGTACCATTCTTGCTCATGGACTATGTTGCAACCTAGGTAGAGGCAGAGGAAAATAACCCTTTGGATGGCACTGCTGTTCCAATAAGAAATTATGTCCAGACCGGAAGTATTTTCAAATTACTGGAGTGGTTTATTGAAAAAAAAAAAAAAAAAAAAAAAACAAACAAACAATGTACAATAGGAGATGACACATTTCGGGGGAGCCACCCCCTTCCTCAGATCAGTGTGGGGGTACAGAGACATAGTCAGGGTTTAAATACATTTAAAATTGGTGCCAGTATAGTAAAAGGGGCGGGGCCACAAGGGGGCATGTATGATGTAATGTTTGTGGCCCCACCCCCTTTTTCTATACTGGCACCAATTTTAAACCCTGACTATGTCTCTGTACCCCCACACTGATCTGAGGAAGGGGGTGGCTCCCCCAAAATGCGTCATCTCCTATTGTACATTATTTTTTTTTTTTTTTTTTTTTATTTCAATAAACCACTCCAGTAGATTGAAAATATTTCTGGTCTGGACATCATTTCTTATTGGAACAGCAGCGCCATCCAAAGGGTTATTTTCCTCTGCCTCTACGTACTCTCTTCAGGATTGGATCCTCCTTCTCCTGCAACCCTGGGCACAGCAGCAGTTCCTGGCTTCTACAGTTACCCACTTGGTTGGGTTATATGAGAATTTTATATTCGCTCCAGGTGATCAGCCATTACCTACAGGGTCCAAGTGGTAATACACGAGGCGCCCCCCGCCAGTCTTTCTTTTTTCTCCTTTTCTACATATGTTGAAACCTGGCTCTTATCAAGTAACTGGAGACACGGCCCTTGGACAAAAGTGGCCCTGTTTTTGGAGCAAAGTGGTCATCTAGTCCCCTTATAAAATGTTTAGACCTCCTAAAGTGGCACGTTTACCAATAGTAACAAGAACATTAGGGTTCCAGTTGGGAAGTTCCTCTGCAGCGCTGCTGTCAGTATCTGTGAACTTCTGTATAGGGCAGTGTTTCCCAACTAGGGTGCCTCCAGCTGTTGCAAAACTACAATTCCCAGCATGCCTGGACAGCCGATGGCTGTCCAGGCATGCTGGGAGTTGTAGTATTGCAACAGCTGGAGGCACCCTGGTTTGGAAACAATGGTATAGGGCGTGCTAGGACACTTACTGTAACAAAAGGAGGATGTATTGAATTGCACTGAATGTATAGTCTGATGTTTAAGTGGTTCCTAGTCCCAGGCAGGAGGGGAGTGCAGAATTCTGGGCATGTCAGTGTTATGTGATCAGTCTTCCAGGCCTCAGTCTTGTTTAATGTCATGCACATACTTGGAGACCTTTTTTTCATCTTACTAGATGCTTTTTGACAATAGGTCAATTGTTCAATTGCAAATGGCCAATTCCTGAAGAAACCTCCTGGAGAGCGCTGAATGCAGGCGTCATGGGCATTTTGACATATATCAATCACACAGATGAGACCCTTTAGTGATAAGAGTCTTATTTTGGGTTCCTGCAGGACCTCTCCTAACCCGCATACACTTATCTCACAGGGTCCCATTGTCTAATAGCCCAGAAGCCGGGCCGCCAGATAGATTACAAGTCCCGTTGGCCTCTAATCTTCATTCCTGACAGGTTTCGGTCACTTAGATCAAGGCTTGGTTAGAAAATGGCACCTGCCAGCTGTCAGCAGCTTCAGTCATGTCTCCTGCAGATTCAGTGAAAGCGGTCCTCTCCCAGAACAGCAGCATTCAGGGTGGGGATTACTATGTAGACCACCGAGACACATGTGGCTCAGGTTAGACGTGTCGACTCTCATTTCCTTTACAGTAAAATTCCTTTATTTTCTTGTAGCCCCATTGATGGCTAGTGTTGAGTGTGAATATTGGAAATGCAAATTGTTACCGCAAATATCGGCACTTCGCAATTTCACAAATACAGTGGTCCCTCAACATACGATGGTAATCCGTTCCAAATGGACCATCGTTTGTCGAAACCATCGTATGTTGAGGGATCCGTGCAATGTAAAGTATAGGACAGTGGTCTACAACCTGCGGACCTCCAGATGTTGCCAAACTACAACACCCAGCATGCCCGGACAGCCAACGGCTGTCCGGGCATGCTGGGAGTTGTAGTTTTGCAACATCTGGAGGTCCGCAGGTTGAAGACCACTGGTATTGGAGGTTGTACTCACGTGTCCCCGCCGCTCCGGACCGTCACCGCTCGTCACCGCTGCCCTGGATGTTGCCCTCCATTGCGGTCGCCGCGTCCCCGGGGTGTCCCCAACGCTCCGGCAAGGCCTCTGCTTCCCCGGCATCCTCGCTCTCCATCGCCGCCATCACGTCGCTACGCATCGCCGCTCCTATTGGATGACGGGACGGCGTGCGCAGCGACGTGATGACGACGATGGAGAGCACCGACGATGGAGGGGATCCTGAAGAGGATGCGCTGGAGCCCCGAGGACAGGTAAGTGATCGTCAGCAGACCACACGGGGCACCATAAACCGCTATCCGGTGGCAGCTGAAGCAGTCTGCGCTGCCAGATAGCCGTTTATGCGATGGCCCCGACATACAAAAGCATCATATGTTGATGCTGCCTTCAACATGCGTTGGCCTCTGAGAGGCCATCGTATGTCGAAATGATCGTATGTCGGGGCCATCGTTGGTGGGGGGGGGGGTCACTGTATTTAGAATGTAGCACTATATGTTCGTAATGACGAATATTCATGTTTTTTTTCTTCACAATACATATCACAACAATGATGTGTACTGTGTAAAAAAAAAAAAAAAAAGTGATCATCCCTCCCTGCTTCCAGCTTGTGGTCCAAAGAAGGCTTCAATATTATTTACTGTGAGAGTCGTTGTGGAGCGCGAATATTTCGTATATGTGAATATTGCAAATATTCGTGAATATCGGCACTTCCAGAGGACACTGATCCCTCCCTTCTTTTAGGTGAAAGATATAATCGCGTATGCGCACTATGCGAATTTCATTACAACTTTCGCAAGGGAAAAAAAGTGAAAGAACATAGCAAATATGCGAATTTCGCAAACATAGGACGAACATTTGTTCATATATACGCAAAATATTGCAAATTCGAATATGGCTCCTGCGGCTCATCACTATTGATGGCTAAATCATTGGGAATCTCATAAGGCCAGAGAACCACTTGCAGGACTCCATATAGTCATGGAGCAGATATTTTAGCACAATATTTTATTTTGAGCTCCTGTACTACACGTTTCACGTCCTTACCCATGCATTTTTTATTACTTTTTATGTGATTTGATAATCTGATACCTCAGGCTTGCCCATGCCATATTGAAGCAATTTTAGTTTTAATGACAATAGGGCTGTGTTGTAGTACCCAGCACAGCCAGGTGACCTAGGGACCCACTGTGCATTAAATAAATAGTAAAAGAGACACAGCAATACACCAGGGCTGTAGCCTTTTCAGTCTCTGCAGCTGTGGGGGATTGGGTATGTGTTTATGCATTGACCCACATTTAACACTTATGTCTATGATCGATTGTGGTATGACCGCTGGGATGAAATCTCAAGAACCAGTCCCACCAGAAAGAGGCAGTAGTCATTACTCCTATATTCATTGCCTGCTGTACATAGTAAAGCTCTGTACTCGGATATCTTTGGCAGTCCCATAGAAGGTGAACTGAGCAGCATAACGCACACTGCTTCTACATCACGATGGGAGACTTGGGGCCCTGGTTCTTGAGACTGCAGAGGTCCCAGTAGTCACCTATCACAATACACTTATCCTCTAGTCTGTGAATAAAAGATAAGTGTTCGGCTAGGATTCCAATAGTTTTTTTTTTTTTTTTTTTTTTAATGGCAAGAAAAACGCCAATTCTGCCGCATGGCGTTTTTTTTGCCAAAAAACGCTGCGGCCAGATGTTAGCTGTAAATCAATGAGAAATCGCTAAATTCTTATTTCACTTGGCTTTTTTCACTTTGGCGTTTTTTTTAATCCTTTTGGCGTTTTTCACTTTTTTTTTTACAGTTTTTTCAGCTCCTTGGCGTTTTGAAAATAAAGCTGCATGTCGCTCAAAATCGTGGCGTTTTGCTCCAATAGAAGTCTATGGGAGTGAGAAAACGCCAAGAAAAATGATATGTGAGGTTTAACTTTGGCGTTTTTGCAGGCGGTTTTTAATTTTTTTGGGACTTTAGCGATCCAAAAAAAGTCATGGAGATACCTGTTTTGAATAAAATTTCGTAGGGTACCATTAAAAAAAAAAAAAAAAAAAAGATACAGTAGTGAAGGAAAAATTGTATCTAACAAACTTTATATTTTTTTTATAAAAAACATTTTATTACTTTTTAAACAGGGATCAATTTATGTGTGCGGGGAAATAAAAAAGTAGCCGACAATTATAAAAATGTATTGTGTGTGTTTTTCCTCTTCTTTCTTTCTTTTTTTATATTTTTTTTAGTTAGTACTACTACTCCCAGCATGGAACACACTGTTCCATGATGGGAGTAGTAGTACCTGTACTAATAGACAGATCGCCCGCTGCGATCTTTCTGTATAATGTATAGATGCGGCGGGTGCTCTTCTATGGTCCCCTGCCCTGACGTATATATACACATATTCATATTTCCCGCAGAGAGCTGTGATTGGCCAGATGGTTCCAGCCAATCAGAGCTCTCTGTGGGAAATCGGAATATGTGTATATATACGGCCATGCAGGGGACCATAGAAGAGCACTGGCCGCATCCATACATTATACAGGTGGATCACAGCGGGTGTCAGGAGTGATACCCACTGTGATCTTTCCATAACTGCAGGTAGTACTACTCCCAACATGTAGCACACTCTGCCTCATGCTGGGAGCTGTAGTACCTGCATTAATAGACAGATCGCAGCGGGTGTCAGAAGTTACATTCGCTGTGA
This sequence comes from Hyla sarda, assembly GCF_029499605.1. Classification (NCBI taxonomy): domain Eukaryota; kingdom Metazoa; phylum Chordata; class Amphibia; order Anura; family Hylidae; genus Hyla; species Hyla sarda. The sequence continues at coordinate 53,926,063 of NC_079200.1, forward strand.
TCTGTCTATTAAGGCAGATACTACAGCTCCCAGCATGGAGCAGAGTGTGCTCCATGCTGGGAGTAGTAGTACCTGCTTAAGGACACATCACAGTGGATGTCACTATTGACACCCGCTGTGATCGTCCTGTCTATAGCAGAGATGGAGCAGTTGTATACATCACTTTACCCCGGCCGGCCACTCACTCATTGATACTTCTCTCAGAGCTGTGATTGGCTGCAACCATCCAGCCAATCACAGCTCTGGATGGGAAATATGAATGAGTGATGTTCTATTTACATTACCGACCAGAGTATAGTGCAGAGATGTGAGTGCTGTATACAGCGGCATCTGTGCTATATAATGGATGATCGCATCAGGTGTCAGGACTGAGACCCGGGGCGATCTGTCTATTACTACAGGTACTACTACTCCCAGCATGGAACAGTGTGTTCCATGCTGGGAGTAGTAGTACTACCTAAAAATGTAAAAAATAGAGAGAAAAAAAGTGAAACACACACTTAATAAAAATAATAAAAAGTTTGTTATAAAATATATACATTTCGTTTAATAAAATGTTTTCCATCACTGCAGCATCCTTTTTTTTTTTTTGGTACCCAACAAATTTTGGGTACCAAAAAAAAAAAAACGCCAAAAGGTGACAAAAATGCAATTTCCACACAAACGAAAAAACGCCATTTTTTCAGGTGTTTTTTAATCCCAAAAAACGCAGCACAAAAAACCAAGTGGAATCCTAGCCTTAATGGAGGGACAACTCCTAATGGGGTTTCAAGGAATTTGAAAACATAGGGGAAGATTTACTAAGTTGTTTGCACATAGACCTTGTTGCAAAATGCACAAATATTTATTGGTTGGTCATTTATTCAGCCAGGCCAGCAGTGCAGATGCCCAAATATCGTTCATTTTTGCACATAAATGGGAAACAATTAGCGACATTTGTAAAAAAGTAGAGCATTCTTGGACTTTCTAGTTTAAGTTTATGCTGTTTTAGTATTACACAGGATAAATAAATCTGCCCTAGGATGTCTGCCTAAGCAGGTGCTCAGAAATAGCCAAAGTCAGGATACTGGAATCAGTGTCGTCAAAACGAAGATGTTAGCAAGGCCAGGATCAACATGAAATCACAGTCAGAGACAGTAGCAAGTTAAATAGCCAGGGCACAGCAGGGAATGGGCTGGCTGCTTAGCAGGTAGCCAGGGAAATAAGGAGCTGCTCTTTTGTATAAGCTGAGGGTTGCTGTCTGCTGCAAAAGCTAGTAGTGGAGCTGCAAAGAAGGGTGATAACCCTGACACATAGTGTCATGACAGTTCCTGGAGGGGTCGTCTCAGCTTTTCTGGATTCCTGAGAGGCCATTATGACAATTCGTACAGTGATTAATTCCCCTGACCCTTTACCTTAGCATAACTAGGCTGGTCTGGACTGTGAGAAACGTGAGAACTAAGATGTGATGGAAGCTTTCCTAGGAAAAGTGAGTAAAATATAACCCATGGGGCTATATGTACTATTTTTAAGGTTTTTGGGCATTTAATGCCAAGATTTAGTAGTGCACCCCCTGCTTCAACAACACATTCCTTCCTCTTACATGGGGATTAATACTAGTGTGCTAAGTACATTACAGCCATGTAAGAAGAAACGTGTATTAGCCAAGTTATCCAAACATCTCTCTGTGAATAACATGGGCGATGATTGTTTAAAGCAAGCTGGCATGTAACAACCACTTCATTCTGGGTAATTGTACTAGGAAATGGTTTTTTCACCATGGCGTATGTTACATAGAGTTATCATTTATCACAACGGAACCGGCATATGGCAAAAAGAACAATTTATATTGTGTATTGAGTGTAATTGTGTCCACATGTGTGACTTTGGCCATTGATCTGATCCCCATGTTCTCCCTCCTCTTCCAAACACAGTAATTCGGCGGGTTCACCTGGTACCCACCCTGGATAGATAATCCCATACAAAGTGAATAGGCCTTTCACGTCCTTGGCTTGCACTGTGTGTTCCTATGATAAAGAGCAGCAGAGTATTATTTCCAAGGCTAAAGTCTGGGGTCTGTCCTATTTTCCATAAGTCTGGGCCGCTACCTGTTGAACTTGGCGTCTATTGATTTGTATAGGAATTTATAGCTGTCCATGCAATGTCCCAGCAGAAAGTGAACCTCCCAAGACAAACAGACCAAAAAACAGGGCACATAAGAGGTTAAACTATTTTGTTCGTGTTCTGGCAGCTGTTTGTGTCAAGGATTATTCAATCCCTTTGCTGGCATGGATAAGGGATGAAACTGCCGTGCCAGGATCTCACAGGGAGTAAAAAATGCAGAGGTGGGAAATGAACCCACAGTCCCTTATAATAAAGTCCTGCACCTTTACCGCACAACCACACCTTAAAAACACTGTCATAGCCTCTGGGACCTCATTTTCTAGGGCATTTTCTGTCTACATAGGTTGCTAAGAGAAATGCACTTAAGGGCAATGCAGCCAAAGCCATTTACTGTATGATGTGTCCATAGAATTTGTGTAATGCATTGAAGAAATGTGTAATGCATTGAAGCTGCAGGGAAACTGATGCTGCTGAGATCCCCTATAGATTATATATACCTGAATAAGGCAGGATGACTACTTACTCTGGTACTGGCTGCATTTTTAAACTATGCTTACTCTGATACGCCTGAGTGTATAAGAATAATGTATAGTGGCTCGGACTGACAATGCCTGCACCAGTTTATGATGCATGTGGTTCGGGCAGCATTAAACTGGTTAAACGTTCCCTCAAAGGGGTTTGCCACGAATTGAAGTTATAGCAAAACTATTTGATCCCAGGGCCTGCCATAGAGAATAAATATAGAGGGAATGCACATGTGCGACCACTGCTCCATTCTCAGGGGAGACTCTTTTCCCCATAATGGAGATTGCAGGGGTGTAGCAGGAGTTGGACCCATGCAATCAGATAGTTATCCCCTATTCTGAATATAGAGAATAACTTCTAGTCATGGGCCCCTTTAAATTTGTAGAAGAGTTCAGAGGCTAGACAGAGTACCATATAATGAATGAATAAATAAAAGCATATGTCCATTTCACAAAACCTTTTCACGTAATAGTGACTTGTCAGCTCAACTGAGTGCGGGATCCCTTCTTAAAGGGGTACTCCGTTGAAAACCTTTTTTCTTTTAAATCAACTGGTGGCAGAAAGTTAAACATATTTGTAAATTACTTCTATTAAAAAATCTTAATCCTTCCAGTACTTATTAGCTGCTGAATGCTACAGAGGAAATTCATTTCTTTTTGGAACACTGATGACATCACGAGCACAGTGCTCTCTGCTGACATCTCTGTCCATTTTAGCAACCATGCATAGCAGATGCATAGCAGATATATGCTAAGGGCAGCATGGTGGCTTAGTGGTTAGCACTGCTGCCTTGCAGTGCTGGGAACTTGGGTTCAAATCCCACTAAGGACAACAATAAATAAAGTGTTATTATTATTATTATTATAATGACGTCAGCAGAGAGAACTGTGCTCGTGATGTCATCAGAGAGCATTCCAAAAAGAAAACAATTTCCTCTGTAGTATTCAGCAGCTAATAAGTACAGGAAGGATTAAGATGTTTTAATAGAAGTCATTTACAGATATGTTTAACTTTCCGCCACCAGTTGATTTAAAAGAAAAAAGGTTTTCACCGGAGTACCCCTTTAAATTATTGGCTCTGCTTTAACTTCTTCAAAATGCCCAGCCAAACATGTACAGGCTAATAGTGAGTCTAAACATAGCTTATTTATCTAAGGAGAACTGAAAAGAACCAATGGAAGAAACTGAGAACTTCTTTTATTTTGTTTTAGCAATCGGTAAAGGTCTCGACACCTGGACCCCCATTGATCAACTATGAGATTTCAAAAGATTTAGGATACTAAAAGGATAACAAAAATGTATCCCCTATCCAAAGGTTATCACTGTGATCTCCTGCACAAGATGCCGGCTCTGCCCGGGAATGGGGCATGCCGATCCCTGCATGAAGTGGCGGCCAGCACCCCCTCCATGTATCTCTATGGGAGAGCTGGAGAAACAGCTTTTGGCTATCTCCGGCTCTCCCATAGAGATACATGGAGGCAGCACGTCAGCCACTGCTTCGTAGTAAGGTTGGCAAGCTCCATTTCTAGGGAGAGCCAGGGTCCCATGCCGGAGATCATAGGTGGTCCCAGAGGTCAGACCCCCCACATTCTAATACTTATCCCTTATCCAAGTGATAGGGGATACATTTTTGTGCATGATAGTTCTCCTTGATAAGCTGTCAGCACACAACTATTCTACACACACATACTACCACAGACTGCCCCCTCAAAAAAAAAAAAAACACGCCCAACATCACCATATGTAATGGAACACGGCAGGTGGTGGATCCTCTGGGCCTGTGTGGATGATGATGTGAGCCGTGCCAGGGAGTGGAGTCTAAGGTGCCACTGCAAAGCGGGATGGTCTTGCTGTGGCAGGCAGCACCCAGGTCGCTAGCCCTGAAACGACTCATCCGCACAGGTAGCTGGGAGGTGGCGTGGCACAAAAGGAGACTGGCAGGACGTGGCAAGATGACAGTAGGTCAGGGCAGGTACACAGGTGCAGGGGAGGTAAGGTAGCAAGGAACAGGCACACGGTAACAGGGATACAGACTTTCACTGTTGCACTAGGCAACCAAAAATCCGGCAGGGAACCAAGGGAGGAGCCGATATTTAAATACAGGGGACAGGTGTAGACACTTTGATTAATGGAGCACTGGCCCTTTAAGAGTAAGAGCTCCGGCACGCGCCCTAGGATGCGGGGCACACGCTGGGGCTGCGAGGACAAGGAGAAGCGGAAGATGAGGGAGGTGAGTGACGGGCTGGGATTCACATGCGCGTCCCGCAATGCGAATCCCAGCCAAGCCGGCAGCGGGGACATAAACAGAGAGCGGTCACGGCCGGCGTGTCCCGCCGGAGCGCAGGTGTTACACCATTCAATAAGTTACACGAGCAATACAAATCACACAGGACAGAGAAGTAAGATTCATACCTATGCCTATACATTACACATTAGTAACGTTCTGCTCAACCATCTGGACCATATGTTTTTTCACATTTTTGCAGACATTTTTCTGTTCATGTACAATGTGCAATGTTATTTTTTCCTTCATGGTGAATAACATCAGGGGAAAAAAATTAACCAGTGCCATAAAACCATGCATTAAAGGGGTTTTCCAGCCTAGTTAAATTCACCAAAAGATATGCCATCAATTGCTAGCACCAGACACCCCCCTTCTACCAGCTATGCATCCATTGTGTAATGGTGGCACCAAGTTACTGCACATCAGCTTTCACTCACTTCAATGGCTTTCATCCCTATTTACTTTGTAGTGCAGGGTGCTGCAGCTTTCTTGAACAGCTGATGGGCAGGAATGCTTGGCATTAGTGCCCTCCACCAATTTGAGATCAGTGGCCCATTCTAAGGATAGGCCATCAGGGACAAAAGCAGTATGTCCAGTCCAAAACTTAAAGCTTTATTTGATTCTGCAAACATCCATACATAGAAACAGGACAGGTAGCTGCTTACATGTTTCAGGCTCATATGAGCCCTTAGTTACTGTATATCATTCATATCATTGCTATGACTAAGGGGTCACCTGAAGCCTAAAATATGTAATCTGCTACCTGTCCTGTTAAAAATATATGGGTCTGAATTTTATGGGAATTTTAGTTTTCTCAGTTCATTGTGTGGTAAATTAAAGGGTGCCATAAGTCATCCTGCAAAAATCAAGCTGTGATATGATGCTATAAAAAATAATAAAGCTATGTCTCTTGTAGGGTGAGGATTAAAATCAAAATAAAAAAAATGCAAAACTAGGATGGTCTTTAAAGCTGCCCCCCAAAAGGAGCTTTGATGCAAATATGAACACAGACTTATGCCTTTAGTTATCTTGATATTTAAATATGCTGCTTGGCCTTTGGGGGACATAACAAACATGGTACTCACCTGGCCCTCTCTTCCACCCCCGCTGCCTGTTTCCTGAGCACCCGGTCTCTGCTACTGTCCTCTTCTTCAAAACTTCCGTCGATGTGGCATGTGGAAAGAAAATGCTCATCCTCTTAATGCCTCCAGGGCATAATATAGAGTCAAGGGATGTTAGGGGGTTAAGAACACAATCTCCCACTCTTTATTCCTTCCCCCCACCCCAAAACCTGAGTTTGATGTGGTAAAGTGAACTCATGTAGGAGAACCTATTTTAAGGAAGTGTGGGACCCTGTTAAACTTAAATAAATATATATGTGGTAGACTTGGGGAATAAAGCCTCGTGGAGGTGTAGGGTAGTTGAGGTGTTGCTGTTCAGTATTATAAAGGGCGCTGTTAACCCTTGTCACTCGTGACGCCAGGGTGTGGGTTAAAACTCTGTAGTGATGCTGGGCCTATCGCCACCCTTCCCAAGAGCGATAGGTGAGTGTAAAATAAATGGATTGTCCACAGCAGTGCTGAACTTAAAACTTGCAGTAACTTTACTGAAGATTTTCTGTACATGTAGTATCTGTAACAGTCCAGATAACAGAGTCTTTATAGACAGCACAGCAGTGACTGACAGTTGCTTAGGACCGGAAAGTTCTCTTAGGATTAGGAGGATTAGATTTGCATAGATCTGCTGGATTTAGGGGTTGGATTAGATCCAGAGATCTTGCGGAGATAGCAGGGAATTGTAAGAACTATCCCTCTCTAGCGCAGGCTTAGGCCGCAAGGCTTAGGCCTAGTAATTGTCTTGTAAGCTGCGGAGGTCCTACCTCGTCCAGAGTCAGCAACCCAAGAGCAATGATGCTGCTTGCTTGGCAGCGGAGGAACAAGAGAGTGACAATATGGTGCACCTCCCTTATATGGACAGGGGCTGGCCATTTTGGATTGGTCAGTGATCAGCTGTCACTCACCGTTACAATGGATTGTGGGTGATCACCTGACTAGAACCACCAAAGGTCCTTTAGCAAAACCATAGAGTTCTGTAACCCGGTCACATGACCCGCAGGTCCTGCGACGCAAACAAGGTAAGAATATTAAATATACATCTTTACATTTATACTTACATTAATTCTAGCTAACTGAGGGGTGACGAGGGGTTAACTAAGGAAGAGGACCCCCACAGTTCCTAGGGACTCTGACTTTGGGGACCTCACCACAAGGTAACGTTTGTAATACGGTACCGGGACACCACATATATATATATATATATATATATATATATATATATTCTTCTATGCTATTGTGATGTCCCAGTCCAGGATATAGTCCCTTACAGTACTTAGGCCCTGTTAGGCTAAGTCCTTCTGTGCCCTATGGGCTCTCCTGCAGCGTCTCCCCCATAGTGTCATATGTATTATGTATAAAGGACCTTTGAGTTAGTCACATGATAATGTGGTCACATGTGAAATTCACATGATTTGTTACCCAGAGAGCACCAGCTAACCAGGGGACCTGCAGCTTGACCTATGGCCTCCTTGCTCAGCCCCCTTTATAAGGAAGGGAGGAGCTACAATCTCTCTTTTTTGCTCTTGTGATTCCTACTCTGCTGAGGTCAAATCAAGTCCAGGCGTCTCAGAGCCAGTGTCCAGCACATCTGGAGGCCTCAAGCCGAAATTACAGCCACAAGTCAGTAAGTCAAGTCATCTCTGTCTGCTGTCACTACCCTCAGTCAAGTCAAATCTATCATAGTCAGCGTGGCTGCCCTAAAGTCTGTCAAGTCACTGCAAGTCCCAGCAAGCTGCAAGGTCCCCTCCATGTTACTGGACACTTCTCTAGGATCCTGGCCCAGCTGTAAAGACTGTTACCATCTGTCTACCTCAGTAAAGCTACTGTTAACCCTAACCTGATCTTGGACTATTATTGCCCTGCCTAACTAGGTCTAGTGGTACTCCCGTTCGGGTGGTTATCGGGAAAACCAGACCCTGGTGTCACGAACATTTAGGGGTTTATACCATCTGCCCCTGGGCTATAAAAATTGCCCCAAACACCTCACCTTCGCACCCCGTGACTCACAACACTATAATCTCATATATGACCCATTGCTGGCCATTTAGATCTTATTGCCCATATGTGATGGAAGGGTAAAGTTGAAAAGCTTCCTTGTAGAGTGATAGCTGATATCTAACGTGCGGTGAGAGGTCAGAGGTGAAAAGAGTTAGGAGTACTGTCTAGAATGCAAATTCTCCATACTCTAACATCAGCATTAAGGCTAAATAATGTCTAAACTCATCTGGGCGACAGAAAGCAGCCGCAGCACCCATTGTGCGTCACTTTCTGCTTTCTGTCCCCAGCCAGGTGTTTGTGTTTGAAATACCCGTATCAGATAGCACTTCAAGAGTGTTACCATCACATATGCAAATAGCTCATTTCCCAGGAGGCCTTGCTGCACACTGGAGAGCCATTTGTGAGATCTGCCTAATTTAAACAACATGTTTATATGTGTATACAAAAGAGGCCTGTTTCTAAAGTGAATATCAATGGCCTCTGCAATAATATACAACATGTCCTGCGAGCGCTTACCACTGATAGAATTAGACACCCGAAAGATGGATACCCACAATGCACTTCATTTTTCAGGTTTTGTTTTTTCTAAAGTTCATTAGCATATGTAGGGTCATTAAAGTCATTTACATTGTATGAGGAAAAAAGTGTTAATTGTAAGTCTGTTGGGACGGCCATAAGGTTATGATATACCGGTAGATAATTTAGTAAAAAAAAAAAAAAAAACATATATTTTCCAATAAAATCACATTTATATATCATTTATCACATCTATTCATATTAGATAATATAAAGTGAATTCAGGCATAATTATAAAGTCATAAATACCTTACATATTTCCTGACACCTCTCCCTATTCCAGAAAGACCTATAGTACTGTTAAGTGCTGGCTTTGGGTGTACGTGGGCCCTTACGGGGTCTGTCAGACATCCCCCAATTATACCTTTTAGGGTGTATGGATATCACAGAGGTGGATTGCTGATCTATAGGATGGGATGGAGCGGAAATTCATGACAGATCCCGAGTTTATCTGTCCTTGTATTACATGGACACCATGTTGTACTAAATTTGTCTCAAATACCTAGCTGATCATGGCGTTCCCCAAAGATCTGCTGGATAGGGCAGGAGGTAATCATATCAGCACCTATAGTTTGGAAAGTGTTATATCTCATAAAACAACCTCTTTAAAGGCTCTTTTAGATGGGCGGATGTGGGAGGATGATGAGTGCTCAACTAAGTGTGAGCGCTCTAAAATGTATTATTGTAGCCCACACATCCCCTATTTACACAAGACAATATGCAACCGATAACAATGATAAATGATACAATGAGCTGATGAATGAGCATTGCCTTGTTGACCGCTGGCACGCTGACACATTTTCGGCAATGAGTGTTCTGTTCATTTGCCCGATAATAGGCCCATGTAAAAGGACCTTTAGTCACAGGAAGTAACCAGTCTATCCCATTTTTTAGGGGTTTGCCCACTAACAACAGTCATCATATGATCGTTGAAAGCCCCCTTTGATTCCTGAGTCCTTGGTGTGAATGGAGAATGCGCTTGCCTGTGGGACTGCCACTCCTTTCCCTGTTTATGGGACTGACTGAGATAGCCAAATACAGCTCATCATCGTGGGATTTCATCCTGTGGATAGGTGAGAAATGTTTTTTTTGACAGCTAGGCCCTTTAAGCTTGACAACTGCAAAGGATTGTTATTCAGATGGTCATCAGCCACACCAAGCCTACTGAGCCCAGGTATCAACCCTGCTTTGCCTGGTGGTTGTCAAAGTTTTCAATACCTCTCCACTGGCAAATTAGTGTGCCAGTGCAGGGGGCTATATAAAAATTGGGCTTCTCTTTTTTTGATCCCCCTGAGGTAAGGTTTCTGGATGCAGCATGCTGTATCTACCTAATGAAATAACCATCCACCCTCAGCCAATGTTAGCTTCCAGTTAGAGGAGATAATTGCCATCCAAATGGCAAATTATTTTCAGTAAGTGACCACAATTTTTTAAATGGTCGGATTAATTATGTTAATTAGAAGGGTCTATCCTTTAGGGTTGCAAGAAAGCTCTTGGTTTCAGGCAATGGACGGCTCATACTCTTGCAGAACAATTCTGTAATTCTAACAGACGAGGGACTGTCTCTATGTTCCTTCTCTATGAACTCTATATCTCAGGGGTACTCAACTATTTTTAGTGAGGGTCCGCTTATCCAGGTCTGCTATCTGGTGAAGGTCAAAGCTGAACGCTATGGCCTGGTTCACAAATAGCGGCCTCAGTGGCAAACGAGCAACTGAAGTGTGGACAATGTATGACCTGAATAGTGCCACACACTCTACCCCTGAATATAATACTGCCACACACTCTACCCCTGAATATAATACTGCCACACACTCTACCCCTGAATATAATACTGCCACACACTCTACCCCTAAATATAATACTGCCACACACTCTACCCCTGAATATAATACTGCCACACACTCTACCCCTGAATATAATACTGCCGCACACTGCACCCCTGATTATAATACTGCCACACACTGTACCCCTGAATATAATACTGCCACACACTGTACCCCTGAATATAATACTGCCACACACTGTACCCCTGAGTATAATACTACCACACACTGTACCACTGAATATAATACTGCCACACACTGTACCCCTGAATATAATACTGTCACACACTGTACCCCTGAATATAATACTGCCGCACCCTGTACCCTCCGAATATAATACTGCTGCATACTGTACCCTCAGAATATAATACTGCCAGACACTGCACCCTATGGATATAATACTGCCATACACTGTACCTTCTGAATATAGTAATGCCACACACTGAGGCCCTGGTACATTACTGCCACACACTGGGCCCCTGGTATATTACTACCACACACTGTGCACCTGAATATAATACTACCACACACTGTACCCTCTGAATGTAATAATGCCACCCACATTACCTCCGGTATATTACTGCCACACACTGTACCCCTGAAAATTATTCTGCCACACACTGTACCCCTGAATATAATACTGCCGCGCACTGGGCCCCTGGTATATTACTGCCACATACTATGCCCCTGGTATATTACTGCCACACGCTATTCTCCTGAAATATTACTGCCACACGCTATTCCCCCAAATACATTTTCAACAAACACTGTGTGCCCTGTACTGATTAATTGTACCTCTGTGCCCCAAATTATTGATGCCACTGTGCCCCCAGAATTAATTATGCCACTATGCCCCAGAATTAAGGATGCCACTGTGCCGCACAAAATTAATGATGCCGTTGTGCCCCTAGAATTAGTAATGCCACTGTGCCCCCAGAATTAGTGATGCCACTGTGCACCCAGAATTAGTGATGACACTGTACACCCAAAATTAGTGATGCCACTGTGCCCCCAGAATTAATGATGCTGCTGTGCCCCCAGAATTAATGATGCCCCTCTGTTCTCCCCATCCATCCATCCATCCATCCATCCACAGTCTCCTCACCCCCCAGTCTTCTCACCCCCATCCATTCAGTTTCCTCGCCCCCATCCATTCAGTCTCCTCACCCCCCCCCCCCCCAACCTCCTAACCCATCCATCCAGGTTCTCCTCACACACACACACATTACCCATCCATCCATCCGTCCATCCAGGGTCTCCTCACACACACACATTCCCCATCCTTCCATCCATGCACGGGTCTCCTCACCTCTCCCCTCGGTCTTCTCACTCCTCCCCCAGCCAGTACACTCACCCTCCAGTGCCGCTGGTATAATGTGAGGTAGTGCGGAGGGTGCTGTTTCTGTGCTCCTATGTGGGGTCAAATGCAAGGACCTGTCAGTGGCTTGGAGCAGACGTGCACGTCTGCTCCCAGCAGCCTCTGACCTGTCCAGCCCTGCACAGGTTTTTAAAGAGCCCACAATGGGGATGAAGTAATTGACCTGCTGTGGCAGCATAATGTATAGCACGATCAGCGCTGCTCCCCTGCGCTCCTTATAGGCAGCGATTTTAACCCCATACTCGCTGTTGAATGTTGCGCTGCAATGGCGCTCCCGCTGCCCTGACACTGCTCTAACTACTAGCGCGGCGACCTGATATTTTTGTGACCTGCGCCCCGGGCGGGGGACGGGTTCACCGAACACTGTTCATTTGTATCGGTGTCTTAAAGACACCTATACAAATGACTATGGGGAGATCTGGCCAGAGGTCCGGATGACTGGCGGCCGTGGTCCACCAGTTGAGTACCCCTGCTATATCCCATATCAGGGCATATGCATGGGTTCCATTATTAGAAGACTGGCGTGTTATGCTGAAAATTGTAGTTCATTGAGGACTAGGTGAGGTCACTAAATGCTGTACTGGCTGTAAGCACAGTGGGCAATGTGAAATCCTGGCATTAAGTAAATCCAGTTTGCATTATTTTGTGAATTAGTAGATTTGATTTTACAGTGGACCTTCTGAGTGTCTACCAGAGTCTTATGGCTTCCAAGACAAAGATGTTGTTGGCAGGCCGTGTGACCTCAGCCGCTGCACCGCAGCTTATTCTATAATCCAAACAGCAAATTCCGAAATTCAGGATGCAGTAATTCTCCCTGAGACATAAAAGCACAATACCACTGGGCTTTGTAATATATATATATATATATATATATATATATATATAATGAGATACATATATAAGCATGCTATCACTATAACAATCTGTAGACCATACGAGTTTTCCTCCTCAATTTATCAGTTGAGTTTTACTCCCATATTTGGGGAGTCTTCGGGGTTTAGCACACTGGGGGTGCGATGGGTGAGCCGTGAGAGAACCGAGTTTGTGTGGGTGCATTAATTAAAAAATAGGAGTTTTTTTAATGGCTTTAATGAATAAATATCATGAGGGTTATGGGAGTGAAATTCAGCAAAAATGTATCCTTCAGTTAAGGGGTTTTTTTTATACAAAAAAGGACAAATAGGAAACTTGAAAATGAGAGGAGTGTGGCATGCCCCTTGGACAGGTTCCCGCTACCTTTCCGAGTGCCCTGAGAAGAATGGATGGTACCCGCTAGCTGAAGAAGGGCCTCATGCGCAGATGTAATGGGTGCAGTGGTAGCCTCTTGGCTCTGGTGTCTGAGGTAGTTCAAAGTCAGCTCTACCACATTAAAGATTTTGATATTGATTTTGCACTGGGGCCTCAAGCTCAATAGCAGCTAAAGGCACTGCTCTTCAACATACATGGCCTATAATTGACAAAATCACTAGTATACATAGTTATCAACATTTTAAAATAAACATATATTTAAGCCCTGTCTTTGAAACCACCCAAGAACATCTGAAATGCCTGGGGACACCCCAAAAGAGCCACTTTTTACTTGATTTTACATAAACCCTACCACTTTTGCGCCTACTTCATGGGATTTTCCAGGCAAAATCAAGACACTTGTCAGGTGTGTAAATATATTCACACGAAGGTAAGATGAGGTCACATGACAAAATTCCTTGAAGCCCAGACAGCAATTGCCTTGTTTTTAAAGGGGTACTCCCCTGGCAAACATTTTTAAATCAACTGGTGCCGGAAAGTTAAACCGATTTGTAAATTATTTCTATTACAAAATCTTAATCCTTCCAGTACTTATCAGCTGCTGTGTACTACAGAGGAAGTTCTTTTCTTTTTGAATTTCCTTTCTGTCTGACCACAGTGCTCTCTGCTGAAGCCTCTGTCCATTTTAGGAACTGTTCGGAGGAGAATAGGTTTGCTATGGGGATTTGCTTCTACTCTGAACAGTTCCCAAAATGGACAGAGGTGTCAGCAGAGAGCACTGCTCCTTTATGCCTTGTTTTATGAATTACAAGAACAACTCTGGTCAGAAATTTCCATACCTGTAGCTGAGATCTCTCTTACTCTCTCAAGTCGTGTAACAAGTAATCCTCGGACACTATAGCAAAACTCAGCTTTGACCACTTTTAGAAGCCAAGCCAGCACAGGAAAATGTGATTATTTTTCAATCCATGTTGCAAATGGATACTGCACATAGTGATGTCACAGTACATGCATGACATAATGTACACAGGGGTCTCACAATAGCGTGATCATTAAATTATTGGTGATGTCGGAGTACAGGGATAGGGAGCACAGTTATGTCATAGCAATGGAATATTGCACACAATGATGTCTTATCATAGCACAGGAATAACACACAAAATGTGACATCATAGAACATCAAAGAAAACATAATGATGTCATGATGCAAATTAAATGAACATGTGATGTCACAGTACAATGGTAATGCAATGATGTCATAACACAAATATATTGCAATTAGACAACACTAGTTGCACATACGTTTGAGAGGAGACAAGCCCCTTTAGTTGTTTGACCACTATCACCACCTACTGGTCTTAGATCATAAAGTACAACCCTAGTTCGACTAAGTATCAGATATAATAGGTGGATATAATTATATATATATAATTGGGGGCATCAGGGAATGACAATCAGGAAATCTTTAAAACCTGTCTTGAATGGCTGAGTAATTTACCATACAGAGCCTGAGACATCTGCTTCCTTGCTGGCCAGGGTCTGAATAGTGGCACCAGAGCTAAGAATCTCTACAAGGAGAAAACATGCTGAAAATAGTTCCTTTCATCGTCTAATTCAGTTTGTGTTGGAACAACCACTCCTTTTCCTGGCCTTCAATGTTTACAGTTTCCTAGGATTGGGCCAATAATGGTATTAGAGCCCCAACGTACAGACAAAATGACTATCATTATTATTAAATTATGTGCTCAGCATTTGAGATCAGAACAGGACTTCAATACAAAGTGATGCTTTCACCACATTGACTCAATAACTCTGGAAATGCTTCGGGCTCCGCTGCCTGAGAACAGTGACAGAACTTTATTCATCTTTGAAACAAAGTTCAAGGAGCCACATTTGCCAAGCCATGGACAAACCGTGGTGCCGAGGACGCCGTCACCCACTGAGACTGTGTGTTGCAGACTGCGCCGTTAGGGTCAGAGTGGTTTTCATTAAAGATCTATATATATATAAGGAACAGCCCCATCCCACAAAGGAAATTGCTGTGTCTTCAAACTTGTCTCTGAAGTACAGAGGAATGGAATAAAAAAAAATGCAGTGGTATGTTTTTGTAGATTTTATATTTATATTTATAGCGGTAGCTATTAAGGTTTGCAGTGCTACAAAAGATTGGTCCATTGGATGGCTACTTACTGCTATTTTTACTCTTATGGGGACCATACTAGATTGTATAGCTGTAGCATGGCATAGACAAAGGGGGTGTAACAAGTAACCATGGGACTTCACAGTACTAGAAGTGTTACTTGAAGTTCCTAGACTTCATGTTTTTTTCTCATACCTTCTATGTGTGTTTTCTTTTTTCAGAAAAGGGGCACTCGAACCCCCTGGGCCAAGAAGATCCTGGTTTAACATCTTTTGCTCCGGAGAAACCAGAGCATGCATGTATAATATTTACACAGCCCATATATTTTCAAGGAATAGTGTAATACTTAATTTACCCTGTGGGGGCACTGCAGGGAAGTTTAAAACTTTGGGGATTCAAGGAACAGGACACTTATTGTCTGACCTTTCTAACAAAAGGGATGTCATGCAAGGATAAGGTGAAGCCTTGAACTCGCCCACACCC
The DNA here is from genome assembly GCF_029499605.1 of Hyla sarda. Lineage (NCBI taxonomy): Eukaryota > Metazoa > Chordata > Amphibia > Anura > Hylidae > Hyla > Hyla sarda. The sequence goes on from NC_079200.1 coordinate 53,941,738, forward strand.
TCTTTCCCTTCCTATTGCGTATCCGTCCTAAATAATGGATCCACAACCACAAAGACGGTCCCTGCCTGCCTACGTGCTGGGGCTTCAGAGTCAAAATAATAAACTACAGAGGTATACAGTAACATTTCAGAAAAATGGTCAGGAATACATGAGGAGACTAACTCTAACAATACAGGAAACTAACTCTAACAATACAAGGGGAGACAGACAAATAACAGATAAATCACTGTCCATAAGCCGAAGTCCCAGCCCAAGCCAAGCCAGAACTCAGGCAAATTTAACCCTTTGGGTCAAACACGGACAAGTCATTACAAAGGATTGTCTGAATCTGAACCTTTAATTAAATATAATAAGTAAGAATGTTACATATTCCTCCTTTATTGCCTTTACTATCCTTTCCCCCTAAATTATTTAAGTAACTATTAGTGTTATTAATACACAAATAAGTTAGTGTCTGAGTTTTTACTAGAGAGAAGAGTTGTCCAGATTTATTTTTACACCACTGAGTAATATTCGAGACTCCCCATGACATGCCTCTGAGAAAGGACTGTGCTCTTTTTCTTCTGAGACGGCCTGTATTTGGAGACATACAAATTATGCAAATAGTTTATTTTTCATATGCACATAGAGTCAATTCTAATTTTACTATTGATGTGCTGCAGACTATAACCTTAAAAAGAAAAATGGTCTTAAAAAAAAATTGCCACAACTGACTAAGTCTTGTATTCAAACAGGATCCATTGCCCCCACACGACTCCAATACTCTTTCAGAAGATTTGAAGGGGAGAAGTTCTATGGGATTTTAGTTAGAGGATCTGCCAGGGAATCAGGCACTGGCGGCTAATATCATATTATATGTAAGGATGGAGGTGATACTGGTTAAGGCATGTGCATTATATAGACACCCATTTAATGGGAACCCTTCTTGCAATCAGCTTATCACTGGAAGACCTGCTTACATGCAGTGTCCCACTGTGTGTGTTGGGAACTTGTTGGTTAGGTGTTGCGCTGTTGGTTAGGTGTTTCCACATTCGAGGACACAGCTGTGTGTAAAAAAAATTGTTGAAAATACTGGTATCTATAGAAAAAGTGTCCCATGCAGAGAAGTGTAAGCATTGCGGCACGCTGGGAAAGATAAATAAAAAAACTAAATTGAACATTAACTATCATTAGAAAGAATTAGTGCTGTAGGGTCATTTTTGATATTATTTGACGTTATCTGAAACATAAACAAACAAACAAAATAAAAATATACAAAAATACAGGACTACAAAATACTAACATTTAGTTTAGTTCTTTTAAAGTCTACATTAAGCCCCTTCGGTATTAACGTTTGCAATTCAAAAATCCATTTGAGTTCCAGTTGTTTAAGGAGACTGAAGGAGAAGGTTCCTTCCCTTGCTGGGGAAGCAAAATCATTCAGAGAATGATCTAAGATTTGGTGAGTTGGTAGCAATAACACCTCCCTCGACTCCTCCCTCTGAGATGTTTTTATGTGATAATGTACACTATATATATATATACTGTAATATGTAAATGGGACATTTGCACCTATATATTTTATCGCCCCTATGGCGTCTTAGTGTGAATTTTATACACGATTGTTACCGATGTTTTATAATTACTGCATTTGTCTAATGTTATTATTCTGCAATTTCATTAATTATGCAAAACCTTTGCACATGTATCACCCGTATATATTGTGAACACTTGTACACCTTACATGCTTGACAAAGACAGTGAGAGACGATTGAAATGTCACGGCATCTGATGAATAAAGACTGACACGCATTCATCTAATCCGGTGTGCTGCTGTCTTTGTTGGATTGGTTATATATATATATATATATATATATATATATATATATATATATATATTACTGTAGATTAGGCATAAATAGCCAAATTTACATAAATAATATAACAATATAAGTTATATTGCATTTTGTGCAGAGTTGCATATTAGCTATACAAACAAAGTACAAAGTGCAATGTGCAATATAAAGGTCTTTGGACTGAAACACGTGTTTTGGTGGCGGCATCCTGGGACGCACGGCATTCAGCAGCAGTGTGGTTAGTATTCATTGGATGGCATTCTGTTTAACTGTCTGGCCTCTGCTTTATATTGCACATTGCACTTTGTTTGTATAGCTAATATGCAACTCGGCACAAAATGCAATATATAGTTGCTGATACTTAATTGCACTTATATTAACAGGCTGCATGGCTTTGTTTTTTGAACTCAGTCTTATATTGCAATATTATTTATGTATCCACACTGCTCTTTATAAATTTGTCTACTTATGCCTATTATATATATATGTCCCAGGCTGCCACCTTTGTTGTGTATTCCTCCTTGTTTTAATACTGCTTTTATTGTATGTCACAATTTGTTATAATAAATACAATTAATTTGTGTAAATAGCTCAATTTCTTCATTTGGGTTGCTTAAATTGATTGGAGTTTATACTTAAGGCTTCTTTACACATACCATAGTAGGGGCCAGTACTTAATTCCTAGCGCATTTCTGGGCATGTTACTTTATACCCTAGTAGCCATTTTTTGGCACTTTTGATACATTCATTTCAAATAAAATTAAGGATATGTAGCCCGGGTGTGTAGTGATCACGTGTTTGTGTTCTAAGGTTAATTGGAGTAGCCTTCCTTGTGGAGATAATTTAGTGGCTGCAGGGTAGAGGGCAATGCCGGGTATCAGGCGCGATCCACTGGAAGAAACTTGCTTCAGACGAAATAGTTATGAAAGTAGCTTTAATCGCCAAAATTGCACAGACGCGTTTAGAGGTGTGACAACCTCTTTATCAATGTGACAATGCCATAATCACATAGATAACGAGGTTGTCACACCTCGAAACGCGTCTGTGCAATTTTGGCAATTAAAGCTACTTTCATAACTATTCCGTCTGAAGCAAGTTTCTTCCAGTGGATCGCGCCTGACACCCGGCATTGCCCTCTACCCTTCAGCCAATGAATTTTATCCATCGGTCCGGGGAATCCGTGATACCGACAACCGGGAGGCAGCACCACTACCACGGACATCCCATCATGCTTTTATAAGTTGTTGTGTCTTGGGAAACACAACAAATAAAGGTGAGCAGTTTTTTCATTGAGCTACCACCCATATCACTCCTTCTATCGCAATACTACTCTATGGGAAGCTCTGCTCTCTTTTTTTCCCCTGCTTAGCTTTCCTTGTGGAGAGGATTTGTGAACGGTTCTGTACTGCTTTTCTCTCTGGGTTTAGTTGGCCTAGAGACACTTATGTCTAAGCTGGCTTCTGCAGGGAACTACTTATGCCCGGGTGTTTCATCCTATTGTAAGTCCGTAAGCAGAGAGAGAAAGAAAGACAAAGAGAGAGAATGTGTGTGTGAACAGAAGAATGAACTTGTGGATAAATTGTATAAGGGCCCAAGAGAAGTGTATTAGGACCTGTTAGGTCTTCAGGCCAGGCCTAGTGCAACATAGCTAAACGTTACTTACCCTGCAATTCGGGAAGTGGGGAACTGGGAACAAGCAATAAGCATCCTTGCCTCTGAGCTGAACCTAAGACGGATAGAAACAAGTAGAACATGGGGCCAGACCCCCCCCCCCCCCAAAAAAAAAGCATATCTTTGGGAAATGCTGTAGTGCTCTTTTTCATACTTTTTTTTTTGCCATATCCTAGGCATATAATGGCACTATAGATTGTAGCTTTAAACAGAACCTATCGAGAAAAAAATTACCAGAAAATGGTCTACAAATATATTGTATTACCCATCGAGATGCATATACTTGGTATCAAAGATCAGAAATTAACAGAGGAAAAAACCTGGCAGAAACGTTTGAAAACTAGTTATACTGTGCAGAAGGTTTAGGAATTCAATGAATTACATTGAAGTTACAGTGAATGTGGATGAATTTGCGAGTATCTAGGTGTTTTAGAATAGGATAGATAGGGTGATATTATTTCAAATCCCAGAAGGAAATCCTTTGAAAAGATACCAGAGTCTGGGAGATTTTATGGTTGGAATACTTAAGTAAAGTTGACAGAACTGTCACGATGCCGGCTGGCAGGTAGTGGACCCTCTGTGCCAGAGAGGGATTGGCGTGGACCGTGCTAGTGGACCGGTTCTAAGCCACTACTGGTTTTCACCAGAGCCCGCCGCAAAGCGGGATGGTCTTGCTGCGGCGGTAGTGACCAGGTCGTATCCACTAGCAACGGCTCACCTCTCTGGCTGCTGAAGATAGGCGCGGTACAAGGGAGTAGGCAGAAGCAAGGTCGGACGTAGCAGAAGGTCGGGGCAGGCAGCAAGGATCGTAGTCAGGGGCAACGGCAGAAGGTCTGGAAACACTGGCAAGGGACACACAAGGAACGCTTTCACTGGCACTAAGGCAACAAGATCCGGCAAGGGAGTGCAAGGGAAGTGAGGTAATATAGGGAGTGCACAGGTGATAACTCTAATTGGAACCACTGCGCCAATCAGCGGCGCAGTGGCCCTTTAAATCGCAGAGACCCGGCGCGCGCGCGCCCTAGGGAGCGGGGCCGCGCGCGCCGGGACAGAACAGACGGGGAGCGAGTCAGGTAGGAGAGCCGGGGTGCGCATCGCGAGCGGGCGCTACCCGCATCGCGAATCGCATCCCGGCTAGCAGCAGGATCGCAGCGCCCCGGGACAGAGGACGTGACCGGGGCGCTGCAGCGGAGGAGGTGAAGCGAGCGCTCCGGGGAGGAGCGGGGACCCGGAGCGCTCGGCGTAACAGTACCCCCCCCCTTGGGTCTCCCCCTCTTCTTGGAGCCTGAGAACCTGAGGAGCAGACTTTTGTCAAGGATGTTGTCCTCAGGTTCCCAGGATCTCTCTTCAGGACCACAACCCTCCCAGTCTACTAAAAAAAAATTTTTTCCTCTGACCTTTTTGGCAGCCAAAATCTCCTTGACCGAGAAGACGTCCGAGGAGCCGGAAACAGGAGTGGGAGGAACAGATTTGGGAGAAAAACGGTTGAGGATGAGTGGTTTGAGAAGAGAGACGTGAAAGGCATTAGGGATACGAAGAGAAGGAGGAAGAAGAAGTTTATAAGAGACAGGATTAATTTGACACAGAATTTTGAAAGGACCAAGATAGCGTGGTCCCAACTTGTAGCTAGGGACACGGAAGCGGACATATTTAGCGGAGAGCCATACCTTGTCTCCAGGGGAAAAAACGGGGGGAGCTCTTCTTTTCTTATCCGCGAACCTCTTCATGCGTGAAGAAGCCTGTAAGAGAGAATTTTGGGTCTCTCTCCATATAATGGAAAGGTCACGAGAAATTTCATCCACAGCGGGCAGACCAGAGGGCAAGGGGGTAGGGAGGGGGGGAAGAGGGTGACGGCCGTACACCACGAAAAATGGGGATTTGGAGGAAGATTCAGAGACCCTGAAGTTATACGAGAATTCGGCCCATGGAAGGAGATCTGCCCAGTCATCCTGGCGGGAGGAAACAAAATGTCGCAAATAATCACCCAGGATCTGGTTAATTCTTTCTACTTGTCCATTGGACTGGGGATGATATGCAGAGGAAAAATTTAATTTAATCTTGAGTTGTTTACAGAGAGCTCTCCAGAATTTAGACACGAATTGGACCCCTCTATCCGAGACAATCTGCGTAGGCAACCCGTGAAGACGAAAAATGTGTACAAAAAATTGTTTAGCCAACTGAGGCGCAGAAGGAAGACCAGGAAGAGGAATGAAATGTGCCATTTTGGAGAATCGATCAACGACCACCCAAATAACGGTGTTGCCACGGGAAGGGGGTAAATCAGTAATAAAATCCATACCAATCAGAGACCAAGGCTGTTCGGGGACAGGCAGAGGATGAAGAAAACCAGCGGGCTTCTGGCGAGGAGTCTTATCCCGGGCACAGATAGTGCAGGCTCGCACAAAGTCCCCAACATCCGTCTCCAGAGTTGGCCACCAATAGAAGCGGGAGATGAGTTGCACAGATTTCTTGATGCCCACATGACCTGCGAGATGGGAGGAGTGACCCCATTTGAGGATTCCGAGGCGTTGGCGTGGAGAAACAAAGGTCTTTCCTGGAGGAGTCTGTCTGATGGAGGCAGGAGAAGTGGAGATCAGGCAGTCAGGTGGAATGATGTGTTGCGGAGGGAGATCAACTTCTGAGGCATCCGAGGAACGAGAGAGAGCATCGGCTCTAATGTTCTTATCGGCAGGACGAAAGTGAATCTCAAAATTAAATCGGGCAAAGAACAGAGACCACCGGGCCTGGCGAGGATTCAGCCGTTGGGCCGACTGGAGGTAGGAGAGGTTCTTGTGGTCGGTGTAGATAATAACAGGAAATCTTGATCCCTCCAGCAGATGCCTCCATTCCTCAAGTGCTAATTTAATGGCTAGAAGTTCTCGATCCCCGATGGAGTAGTTCCTCTCCGCTGGAGAGAAGGTCCTAGAGAAAAAACCACAAGTGACAGCATGCCCGGAAGGATTTTTTTGTAGTAGAACAGCTCCAGCTCCTACTGAGGAGGCATCAACCTCCAATAGGAAGGGTTTGGAAGGGTCAGGTCTGGAGAGCACGGGAGCCGAAGAAAAGGCAGACTTGAGTTGTTTAAAGGAGTCTTCTGCTTGAGGAGGCCAGGACTTGGGATCAGCATTTTTCTTGGTTAAAGCCACGATAGGAGCCACAATGGTAGAAAAATGTGGAATAAATTGCCTGTAATAATTGGCGAACCCCAAAAAGCGTTGGATAGCACGGAGTCCGGAGGGGCGTGGCCAATTTAAGACGGCAGAGAGTTTGTCTGGATCCATCTGTAGTCCCTGGCCAGAGACCAAATATCCTAGAAAAGGAAGAGATTGGCATTCAAACAGACATTTCTCAATTTTGGCATAGAGTTGGTTGTCACGAAGTCTCTGAAGAACCATACGGACATGCCGGCGGTGTTCCTCTAGATTGGCAGAAAAAATTAGGATATCGTCCAGATATACCACAACACAGGAGTATAATAGATCACGAAAAATTTCATTGACAAAGTCTTGGAAGACGGCAGGGGCATTGCACAGTCCAAAGGGCATGACCAGATACTCAAAGTGTCCATCTCTGGTGTTAAATGCCGTTTTCCACTCGTCCCCCTCTCTGATGCGGATGAGGTTATAGGCGCCTCTTAAGTCCAATTTAGTGAAGATGTGGGCACCTTGGAGGCGATCAAAGAGTTCAGAGATGAGGGGTAAGGGGTAGCGGTTCTTAACCGTGATTTTATTAAGACCGCGGTAGTCAATGCAAGGACGTAGGGAGCCATCTTTTTTGGAGACAAAGAAAAATCCGGCTCCGGCAGGAGAGGAGGATTTACGGATAAAGCCCCTTTTTAGATTCTCCTGGACGTATTCGGACATGGCAAGAGTCTCTGGGGCAGAGAGAGGATAAATTCTGCCCCGGGGTGGAGTAGTACCCGGGAGGAGGTCGATAGGGCAATCATAAGGCCTGTGAGGAGGTAGAGTCTCAGCTTGTTTTTTGCAGAAAACATCCGCGAAGTCCATATAGGCCTTGGGGAGACCGGTTACTGGAGGAACCACAGAGTTACGGCAAGGGTTACTGGGAACCGGTTTTAGACAGTTCTTGGAACAAGAGGACCCCCAACTCTTGATCTCCCCAGTGGACCAATCCAGGGTTGGGGAATGAAGTTGAAGCCAGGGAAGTCCAAGGAGAATCTCCGAGGTGCAATTGGGGAGGACCAAAAGTTCAATCCTCTCATGATGAGATCCGATGCTCATAAGAAGGGGCTCCGTGCGGAAACGTATGGTACAGTCCAATCTTTCATTATTTACACAATTGATGTAGAGGGGTCTGGCGAGACTGGTCACTGGGATGTTGAACCTGTTGACGAGGGAGGCCAAAATAAAATTTCCTGCAGAACCAGAGTCCAAGAAGGCCACTGTAGAGAAGGAGAAGGCAGAAGCAGACATCCGCACAGGCACAGTAAGACGTGGAGAAGCGGAGTAGACATCAAGGACTGTCTCACCTTTGTGCGGAGTCAGCGTACGTCTTTCCAGGCGGGGAGGACGGATAGGACAATCCCTCAGGAAGTGTTCGGTACTAGCACAGTACAGGCAGAGGTTCTCCATACGGCGTCGTGTCCTCTCTTGAGGTGTCAGGCGAGACCGGTCGACCTGCATAGCCTCCACGGCGGGAGGCACAGGAACAGATTGCAGGGGACCAGAGGAGAGAGGAGCCGAGGAGACGAAACGCCTCGTGCGAACAGAGTCCATATCTTGGCGGAGTTCCTGACGCCTTTCAGAAAAACGCATGTCAATGCGAGTGGCTAGGTGAATAAGTTCATGTAGATTAGCAGGAATTTCTCGTGCGGCCAGAACATCTTTAATGTTGCTGGATAGGCCTTTTTTGAAGGTCGCGCAGAGGGCCTCATTATTCCAGGACAATTCTGAAGCAAGTGTACGGAATTGTACGGCATACTCGCCAACGGAAGAATTACCCTGGACCAGGTTCAACAGGGCAGTCTCAGCAGAAGAGGCTCGGGCAGGTTCCTCAAAGACACTTCGGATTTCCGAGAAGAAGGAGTGTACTGAGGCAGTGACGGGGTCATTGCGGTCCCAGAGCGGTGTGGCCCATGACAGGGCTTTTCCGGACAGAAGACTGACTACGAAAGCCACCTTAGACCTTTCAGTGGGAAACAGGTCCGACATCATCTCCAGATGCAAGGAACATTGGGAAAGGAAGCCACGGCAAAACTTAGAGTCCCCATCAAACTTATCCGGCAAGGATAAGCGTATCCCAGGAGCGGCCACTCGCTGCGGAGGAGGTGCAGGAGCTGGCGGAGGAGATGACTGCTGAAGCTGTGGTAGCAACTGTTGTAGCATAACGGTCAGTTGAGACAGCTGTTGGCCTTGTTGCGCAATCTGTTGTGACTGCTGGGCGACCACCGTGGTGAGGTCAGCGACAACTGGCAGAGGAACTTCAGCGGGATCCATGGCCGGATCTACTGTCACGATGCCGGCTGGCAGGTAGTGGACCCTCTGTGCCAGAGAGGGATTGGCGTGGACCGTGCTAGTGGACCGGTTCTAAGCCACTACTGGTTTTCACCAGAGCCCGCCGCAAAGCGGGATGGTCTTGCTGCGGCGGTAGTGACCAGGTCGTATCCACTAGCAACGGCTCACCTCTCTGGCTGCTGAAGATAGGCGCGGTACAAGGGAGTAGGCAGAAGCAAGGTCGGACGTAGCAGAAGGTCGGGGCAGGCAGCAAGGATCGTAGTCAGGGGCAACGGCAGAAGGTCTGGAAACACTGGCAAGGGACACACAAGGAACGCTTTCACTGGCACTAAGGCAACAAGATCCGGCAAGGGAGTGCAAGGGAAGTGAGGTAATATAGGGAGTGCACAGGTGATAACTCTAATTGGAACCACTGCGCCAATCAGCGGCGCAGTGGCCCTTTAAATCGCAGAGACCCGGCGCGCGCGCGCCCTAGGGAGCGGGGCCGCGCGCGCCGGGACAGAACAGACGGGGAGCGAGTCAGGTAGGAGAGCCGGGGTGCGCATCGCGAGCGGGCGCTACCCGCATCGCGAATCGCATCCCGGCTAGCAGCAGGATCGCAGCGCCCCGGGACAGAGGACGTGACCGGGGCGCTGCAGCGGAGGAGGTGAAGCGAGCGCTCCGGGGAGGAGCGGGGACCCGGAGCGCTCGGCGTAACAAGAACTATGTTCATGATAAGAGGGTCTAGAGTTTTCTTCTAATCGCAACCAAGAATATATAGACAGGGGTTGTCTGGTTTACAAAAAACTCATTTCTAAATAATATAGTAGGATTTTACAAATAGGTGAGTGGGGAGGACATTCAAGACCCTCAGCTATTAGCTACATGGGTCCTCTCTTTGGAAGACCAATGTATTACATTAATAGGTCAATCACTGTATTGAGAACTGTGTAATACTTAATTTCTCCAGTAGTGGCGCTGTAATAAAACTGAACTGATGGGTTACTCTACAGAGTACAGTTGGTAGCAGTGGATTTCAGCTATAGGATAATCTGGGATCATCTTGGGACCCTTGTAATAAAAAGTCATTATACAAATGGGGCTTCTAATTGAGTTATTTTACAATAGTCTACTTAAAGAAGGCCTAGTTTTAAGATATGTTGTTCATTGGTAATTCGATTGACATGAGGTTACAGGCTACCTAGTGGTGAGAAGGACTTATCTCCTGTGTTTGTTTAACCTCTTCATAGGCAATGATAATTACATGAAAAAAAACATGGTCTACACTATGAAAGTGCAGATGTGTTGGCCATGGTATTTAGATCTAAAGGCATTCACACGCATACAACAGCTATCGGTTGAGCAAACAGCCTTCTCTTCTGAATAAATAATACTTATAATACTCATGGCTTAGCCAAGCATTCATGTATTCTAAATAGAGAAGATGGGTAAGGCTTTGCCTGACTCCTCTGATGGGGCTTATTTCTCCAAGAACAAAAGGATTGGGCACTTGAAATCTTACGTGCCTGATCCTTCTATTCTCCAAAATAGTACACATTAGAGAGTAGACCTGTCCAACCGTAATTGACAGGTTTTGGGTGACGTTTTATGCTAATGTATATTTTATGAGGGCCGTAAAGGTGTCTTCCAGGCAAAAATGCAGCTGCTGTCCTCTTCTTCCTACTTCCAACAACACTTATTAGAGCAGGAGCTGCCAGCTCAATCACATGACTTAGTTGGCAGCTCTTGCCCGCATGAAACTTCAGAAGCAGTAAGAAGAGGACAGTGGGAACCTGGTGGCTTCAAGGCGGCAGTGGAGGAGAATGTGTTGTTGTTGTTTTTACTGCACAGGGTAGCATATAAAAACATAATTTTTTCCTGGAAAACCCCTTTAAGACATGTAACCCCCAAGAAAAGTCTAGGTACGTAGCTAAATTTGTATAGGTTCGGCTGTCAGTTGTTACCAGAATGACTAGAAAACAGACTAACTACACTGCTCAAAAAAATAAAGGGAACACTAAGATAACACATCCTAGATCTGAATGAATCAACTAATCGTATGAAATACTTTCGTCTTTACATAGTTGAATGTGCTGACAACAGAATCACACAAAAATTATCAATGGAAATCAAATTTATCAACCCATGGAGGTCTGGATATGGAGTCACACTCAAAATCATAGCGGGCTGATCCAACAGGCTGATCCAACTTTGATGTAATATCCTTAAAACATGTCAAAATGAGGCTCAGTAGTGTGTGGCCTCCACGTGCCCGTATGACCTCCCTACAATGCCTTGGCATGCTCCTGATGAGGTGGCGGATGGTCTCCTGAGGGATGTCCTCCCAGACCTGGACTAAAGCATCCGCCAACTCCTGGACAGTCTGTTGGTGGATGGAACGAGAAATTATGTCTCAGATGTTCTCAATCGGATTCAAGTCTGGGGAACGGGCATACCAGTCCATAGCATTAATGCCTTCCTCTTGCAGGAACTGCTGACACACTCCAGCCACATGAGGTCTAGCATTGTCTTCCATTAGGAGGAACCCAGGGCAAACCGCACCAGCATATGTTCTCACAAGGGGTCTAAGGATCTCATCTCGGTACCTAATGGCAATCAGGCTACCTCTGGCAAGCACAGGGAGGGCTGTGCGGCCCCCAAAGAAAGGCCCTCCCCACCATTACTGACCCACCACCAAACCTGTCATGCTGGAGGATGTTGCAGGCAGCAGAACGTTCTCCACAGCATCTCCAGACTCTGTGATGTCTATCATATGTGCTCAGTGTGAGCCAGCTTTCATCTGTGAAGAGCACAGGGCGCCAGTGGCGAATTGGTGTTCTCTCACAAATGCCAAACATCCTGCACGGTGTAGGGCTGTAAGCAACCCCCACCTGTGGATGTCAGGCCCTCATACCACCCTCATAGAGTCTGTTTCTGACCATTTGAGTGGACACATGCATTTGTGGCCTGCTGGAGGTCATTTTGCAGGGCTCTGGCAGTGCTCCTCCTGCTCCTCCTTGCACAAAGGTGGAGGTAGCAGTCCTGCTGCTGGGTGTTTCCCTCCTATGGCCTCCTCCACGTCTCCTGATGTACTGGCCTGTCTCTTGGTAGCGCCTCCATGCTCTGGACACTACGCTGACAGACACAGCAAACGTTATTACCACAGCTCGCATTGATGTGCCATCCTGGATGAGCTGCACTACCTGAGCCACTTGTGTGGGTTGTAGACTCCGTCTCATGCTACCACTAGAGTGAAAGCACCGCCAACATTCAAAAGTGACCAAAACATCAGCCAGGAAGCATAGGAAATAGAAAGTGGTCTGCGGTCACACCTGCAGAACCACTTTTTTATTGGGGGTGCCTTGCTAATTGCCTATAATTTCCACCTGTTGTCTGTTCCATTTGCACAACAGCATGTGAAATTGATTGTCAATCAGTGTTGCTTCCTGAGTGGACAGTGTGATTTCACAGAAGTGTCATTGACTTGGAGTTACATTATGTTGTTTAAGTGATCCCTTTATTTTTTTGAGCAGTGTGTACATTTTTTGTCATTGGAAGAACGCAGAGTCATACAAGTGGTTGGTAGGAGATAATAGAAGCAGTTAGATGGATAGGTTTTATGAGCAATTGGGGAGTATTTTAGTTGGCAGCTTCAGGAGCAGTCTGGGAAACGGTCATATATCAAAGCAGAAATTATAGTAGCAGTTCAGGGACATGTTAAGTTAGTGGTTTATTGGGCTTAAAAACAAGCATTAAAATAAGGAAACTAAACAAACTGTATTTCATTTTTGATGAGGTAAATTGGCCCAAATTAACATCGCCGCAGTGCGCAGCCACAAGGCATAATATCTTCCTGTCATTGCTAGATGACAAACGCTGAACGCAGACTTGTATTTATGTAGCATTGTAAGTGAGCCCCCTATGTGTCTGGATGTAGATAAACCAAACAGTTCATTAACAACATGGAGGAACTTATTAAAACCATCTGTTTCCCCCTGGACTGGACATGGAAGAGCTGAAACATCATTACGTGGAATTCATAGGATAAAACTAAAGCTCCATGTGATAGTGATTTATTCTATACACATTCCAGCCCCTATCACCCCCTGACATCGAAATTGGTGGCAATGTCATCTCCATATCAGGGACAAATGGGCAATTAACAATACAAGGAAACAGTATTTATTTCAACACTTTCAGAATAATTGGGCCATTAAGGGAAATTACCCATCATGTGTGTGTGTTCAGTACTCCTGCCCACAACACTAGTGAGTCATTCTTCATCTCAGCCATTTGAGCTAATGTTGAGTCAGGACGATTAGGGTAATGCCACATTCAGGGTAGGGATCAGTGCAGACCTAGCCCTAAACAATGTCCCTACCTAATTGGAGTATTTACCCCAAACGGAGGACCCCAACTGGGTGACAGTCCCTACATTAAACTAAGTTCAGAGATGTCAAGAGACAGTACAAGTCAATAACATATGGGCTAAAACATGGTACCAAATTGAAAGACAAAGATTTTACAGGAACAAGCCAGAGAGTCAAAACCGAAAAGGGAGAGCATAGTAAAAAATCAGAGACAAAATAAAGTCAGGACAGGCAAGGGTCAAACAAAGAGAGCAGCAAAGTACAAAGACAGCATACAGGAGCAAAGTGAGGGCAAAAGGACAGGTTACAAGAGATCAAACAGTGTAGGAAAGCAGGCAGCCAAAACTCTAGTGATGGGACAAATCACAATTATAAGCATAGAATTGAGCACTGGGAGGTGTGAGTCGCTGATTGGCATGGTGCTTTCACCTTCTGGTAGACTGGCTGTCACGTGATGCATACTGCAGGGCCATTGTCAAGAAGAAGCTGCCGGCACGCCAAGCAGAAGACGGAGGCACTGCTGGAGCCGTACAAGGTACATGGTAACAGGTCATTTCCAGAGCCCTCGGTCTGGTTAAGGCTATGATTGTGATCTTTTCCAACTCATTTGTAGATAAGATATCACCACATAAGGCATTAAAGGGGTACTCCGGTGAAAAACTTTTTTTTACATCAACTGGTGCCAGAAAGTTAAACAGATTTGTAAATTGCTTCTATTAAAAAAACGTAATCCTTCCAGTACTTATTAGCTGCTGAATACTACAGTGGAAAGTCTTTTGTTTTTGGAACACAGAGCTTTCTGCTGAATCACAAGCACAGTGCTCTCTGCTGACATCTCTGTCCATTTTAGGAACTGTCCAGAGTAGGACAGTTCCTAAAATTTAAGATACACATCTTAAAGCTGCTGAAGAAAAGTCCTATGGAGGATTTGAAACGCGTCCAGCTCCGCTACTAACGCCACATATATCCAGCCTCTATATTGGAATACAGCTATTGCGCTTATACGGCATCTGCTAAGCCCCAGGTACTTATGTGCATTGCCACGGCAACGAGGGCGCCACATGCCCTCTGACCGCATTGGGGATTACCTATACAGCCTCAAAAAAACTGGATCTTTCATTATTGCAGTATTGCTGAATTTGAACATTCTCTCCGCGCATTCTACGCGATTTGGAAAAATTCACGGCTCATTGAAGCGCTGCAGTCCCCATGATTGAAGCCCACTACCACCGCTATCTATATGAGATGGCCGAGTCTCTAAGGGGCGATCTATCCTTCAGCTCTTCTGTACTGCAAGTATACTTAAAGGACAACTGTAGTGGTACCGTTTTACATATACCCGTGCCCAGGCCTCAAAAATAAACAAAATAAACTCATACATACCTTCCTACAAGTCCCCGTTGGTCCGGCACAGGCCTCACGGTCCGGCAGTGCTGACGTCATTCCACTTCCTGGGGACGCTGCAGAGCCGTCGGCGTATCACCTGCCGTGGCGATGTCCCGCCCCGGCTGGTGATAGGCTGAGCCGACTGTCATGTAAGAAGCCGGCCAGAGCTCCTTACATGACAGCTGGGGTGATACGCCGATGGCTCTGCGGCGTCCCCATCCCCAGAAAGTGGAATGACGTCAGCACTGCCGGACCGTGAGGCCTGTGCTGGACCAACGGGGGCTTGTAGGAAGGTATGTATGAGTTTATTTTGCTTATTTTTGAGGCCCGGGCACGGGCATATGTAAAACGGTACCACTACAGTTGTCCTTTAACATTGCTACTGTTTACTCATAAACACTGCTAGTATACCAGACATTGCTACATTGTTACCATGCAATAATTGTTACATTGTTGCCAACGTATACCACTCATTCTACAAACAGCGCATTGAACAGTACAATTCTGCACTTTACATATTCGTTTCTATTCAAAAGACACGTGCACCACTATTTTATTCTTACAGTCTGGAATATCCACAGACGTGTGGCTTTTATTTTGATTGTATTTTATGACATATTTTTATATTATAATGTATTCTATGCTATCTATGTATTTTTATAATTTATTAAATTGTATTTTATGTCCCCGCTGACCCACAAGGGCCCTGTGCGTCACGGAGCACATTACATATTTTAACCAATTAATTAATAAATGTCTATCCAGTATTCAAGATCCTGAGCCTCAATTTTCCTTTTAATCACTTTATTTTCCGACACCGTGGGTATAGGTGCCATTTGAGTTGCTCAGATTAAGGTAACTAGCAGGTAGGAGCCTCTCCTATTTTCTATATATTGCAGTTCCTAAAATGGACAGAGATGTCATTAGAGAGCACTGTGCTCGTGATGTCAGCAGACAGCTCTGTGTTCCAAAAAGAAAAGAATTTCCTCTGTAGTATTCAGCAGCTAATAAGTACTGGGAGGATTAAGATTTTTTTTAATAGAAGTAATTTACAAATCTGTTTAACTTTCTGGCACCAGTTGATTTAAAAAAAAAAAAGTTTTCCACCAGAGTACCCCTTTAATTCCCTGTAATTCTTAAGTTATTGTCACGATGCCGGCTGGCAGGTAGTGGATCCTCTGTGCCAGAGAGGGATTGGCGTGGACCGTGCTAGAGGATCGGTTCTAAGTCACTACTGGTTTTCACCAGAGCCCGCCGCAAAGCGGGATGGTCTTGCTGCGGCGGTAGTGACCAGGTCGTATCCCCTAGCAACGGCTCAACCTCTCTGGCTGCTGAAGATAGGCGCGGTACAAGGGAGTAGACAGAAGCAAGGTCGGACGTAGCAGAAGGTCGGGGCAGGCAGCAAGGATCGTAGTCAGGGGCAACGGCAGGAGGTCTGGAACACAGGCTAGGAACACACAAGGAAACGCTTTCACTGGCACTAAGGCAACAAGATCCGGCGAGGGAGTGAAGGGGAAGTGAGGTGATATAGGGAAGTGCACAGGTGTAAACACTAATTGGAACCACTGCGCCAATCAGCGGCGCAGTGGCCCTTTAAATCGCAAAGACCCGGCGCGCGCGCGCCCTAGGGAGCGGGGCCGCGCGCGCCGGGACAGAACTGACGGAGAGCGAGTCAGGTACGGGAGCCGGGGTGCGCATCGCGAGCGGGCGCTACCCGCATCGCGAATCGCATCCCGGCCAGAGGCGGTATCGCAGCGCCCCGGGTCCGTGGGACCGACCGGAGCGCTGCAGTGAGAGGAGTGTAGCGAGCGCTCCGGGGAGGAGCGGGGACCCGGAGCGCTCGGCGTAACAGTACCCCCCCCCTTGGGTCTCCCCCTCTTCTTGGAGCCTGAGAACCTGAGGACCAGACTTTTGTCCAGGATATTGTCCTCAGGTTCCCAGGACCTCTCTTCTGGACCACAACCCTCCCAATCCACTAAAAAGAAGGTTTTCCCTCTGACCTTTTTAGATGCTAAAATTTCTTTGACGGAGAAGATGTCCGAGGAGCCGGAGACAGGAGTGGGGGGAACAGATTTGGGAGAGAAACGGTTAATGATAAGTGGTTTAAGAAGAGAAACATGAAAGGCATTAGGAATACGAAGAGAAGGAGGAAGAAGAAGTTTGTAAGAGACAGGATTAATCTGGCGCAAAATCTTGAAAGGACCAAGATAGCGTGGTCCCAACTTATAGCTAGGGACACGGAAGCGGACATATTTGGCGGAGAGCCATACCTTGTCTCCAGGGGAAAAAATGGGAGGAGCTCTTCTTTTCTTATCCGCGAATCTCTTCATGCGTGAAGAAGCCTGTAAGAGAGAATTTTGGGTCTCTCTCCATATGATGGAAAGATCACGAGAAATTTCATCCACAGCGGGCAGACCAGAGGGCAAGGGGGTAGGGAGGGGGGGAAGAGGGTGACGGCCGTACACCACGAAAAACGGGGATTTGGAGGAAGATTCAGAGATTCTGAAATTATACGAGAATTCGGCCCAAGGTAGAAGATCTGCCCAGTCATCCTGGCGGGAGGAAACAAAATGTCGTAAATAGTCACCCAAGATCTGGTTAATTCTTTCTACTTGTCCATTGGATTGAGGATGGTATGCAGAAGAAAAATTTAATTTAATTTTGAGTTGTTTACAGAGGGCCCTCCAGAATTTAGACACAAATTGGACGCCTCTATCCGAGACGATCTGCGTAGGCAACCCGTGAAGACGAAAAATGTGTACAAAAAATTGTTTAGCCAACTGAGGCGCTGAAGGAAGACCAGGAAGAGGGATGAAATGTGCCATTTTGGAGAATCGATCAACGACCACCCAAATAACAGTGTTGCCATGGGATGGGGGTAAGTCAGTAATAAAATCCATACCAATCAGAGACCAAGGTTGTTCGGGAACAGGCAGAGGAAGAAGAAAACCAGCGGGCTTCTGGCGAGGAGTCTTATCCCGGGCACAGATAGTGCAGGCTCGCACAAAGTCCACCACATCAGTCTCTAGAGTCGGCCACCAATAGAAGCGAGAGATGAGTTGCACAGATTTCTTGATGCCCGCATGACCTGCGAGATGGGAGGAGTGACCCCATTTGAGGATTCCGAGGCGTTGGCGTGGAGAAACAAAGGTCTTTCCTGGAGGAGTTTGCCTGATGGAGGCTGGAGAAGTGGAAATCAGGCAGTCAGGAGGAATGATGTGTTGAGGAGAGAGTTCAATTTCAGAAGCATCTGAGGAACGAGAGAGAGCATCGGCCCTAATGTTCTTATCAGCAGGCCGAAAGTGAATTTCAAAATTAAATCGGGCAAAGAACAGAGACCACCTGGCCTGACGAGGATTCAGCCGTTGGGCAGACTCGAGGTATGAGAGGTTCTTGTGATCGGTGTAAATAATAACTGGAAATCTTGATCCCTCCAGCAGATGCCTCCATTCCTCAAGTGCTAATTTAATGGCTAGAAGCTCTCGATCCCCGATGGAGTAGTTCCTCTCCGCCGGAGAGAAGGTCCTAGAAAAAAAACCACAAGTAACAGCATGCCCGGAAGAGTTTTTTTGTAGAAGGACAGCTCCAGCTCCCACTGAGGAGGCATCAACCTCCAATAGGAAGGGTTTAGATGGGTCAGGTCTGGAGAGCACGGGAGCCGAAGAGAAGGCAGACTTGAGTCGTTTAAAGGCGTCTTCCGCTTGAGGAGGCCAAGACTTGGGATCGGCATTTTTTTTGGTTAAAGCCACAATAGGAGCCACAATGGTAGAAAAATGTGGAATAAATTGCCTGTAATAATTGGCGAACCCCAAAAAACGTTGGATGGCACGGAGTCCGGAGGGGCGTGGCCAATCTAAGACGGCAGAGAGTTTATCTGGATCCATTTGTAGTCCCTGGCCAGAGACCAAGTATCCTAGAAAAGGAAGAGATTGGCATTCAAACAGACATTTCTCAATTTTAGCATAGAGTTGATTGTCACGAAGTCTCTGAAGAACCATACGGACATGCTGGCGGTGTTCTTCTAGATTGGCCGAAAAAATTAGGATATCATCAAGATATACAACAACACAGGAGTATAACAGATCACGAAAAATTTCATTAACAAAGTCTTGGAAGACAGCAGGGGCGTTGCACAGGCCAAAGGGCATGACCAGATACTCAAAGTGTCCATCTCTGGTGTTAAATGCTGTTTTCCACTCATCCCCCTCTCTGATGCGGATGAGGTTATAGGCGCCTCTTAAGTCCAATTTAGTAAAGATGTGGGCACCTTGGAGGCGATCAAAGAGTTCAGAGATGAGGGGTAAGGGGTAGCGGTTCTTGACCGTGATTTTATTAAGTCCGCGGTAGTCAATGCAAGGACGTAGAGAGCCATCTTTTTTGGACACAAAGAAAAATCCGGCTCCGGCAGGAGAGGAGGATTTACGGATAAAGCCCTTTTTTAGATTCTCCTGGACGTATTCAGACATGGCAAGAGTCTCTGGGACAGAGAGAGGATAAATTCTGCCCCGGGGTGGAGTAGTGCCCGGGAGGAGGTCGATAGGACAATCATAAGGCCTGTGAGGAGGTAGAGTCTCCGCTTGTTTTTTGCAGAAAACATCCGCGAAGTCCATATAGGCCTTAGGGAGACCGGTTACTGGAGGAAGCATAGAGTTACGGCAAGGGTTACTGGGAACCGGTTTTAGACAGTCCTTGGAACAAGAGGGCCCCCAACTCTTGATCTCCCCGGTGGACCAATCCAGGGTTGGGGAATGAAGTTGAAGCCAGGGAAGTCCAAGGAGAATTTCCGAGGTGCAATTGGGGAGGACCAAAAGTTCAATCCTCTCGTGATGAGATCCGATGCTCATTAGAAGGGGCTCCGTGCGGAAACGTATGGAACAGTCCAATCTTTCATTGTTTATACAATTGATGTAAAGGGGTCTGGTGAGACTGGTCACTGGGATGTTGAACCTGTTGACGAGAGAGGCCAAAATAAAATTTCCTGCAGATCCAGAGTCTAAGAAGGCCACAGAAGAGAAGGAGAAGGCAGAGGCAGACATCCGCACAGGCACAGTAAGACGTGGAGAAGCAGAGTGGACATCAAGGATTGTCTCACCTTTGTGCGGAGTCAGGGTACGTCTTTCCAGGCGGGGAGGGCGGATAGGACAATCCCTCAGGAAGTGTTCGGTACTAGCACAGTACAGGCAGAGGTTCTCCATGCGGCGTCGTGTCCTCTCTTGAGATGTCAGGCGAGACCGGTCGACCTGCATAGCCTCCACGGCGGGAGGCACAGGAACAGATTGCAGGGAACCAGAGGAGAGAGGAGCCGAGGAGAAGAAACGCCTCGTGCGAACAGAGTCCATATCTTGGCGGAGCTCCTGACGCCTTTCGGAAAAACGCATATCAATGCGAGTGGCTAGGTGAATAAGTTCATGAAGATTAGCAGGCATTTCTCGTGCGGCCAGAACATCTTTAATGTTGCTGGATAGGCCTTTTTTAAAGGTCGCGCAGAGGGCCTCATTGTTCCAGGATAATTCAGAAGCAAGGGTACGGAATTGTACGGCATACTCGCCAACGGAAGAATTACCCTGGACCAGGTTCAACAGGGCAGTCTCAGCAGAAGAGGCTCGGGCAGGTTCCTCAAAGACACTTCGAATTTCCGAGAAGAAGGAGTGTACAGAGGCAGTGACGGGGTCATTGCGGTCCCAGAGCGGTGTGGCCCAAGCCAGGGCTTTTCCAGACAGCAGGCTGACTACGAAAGCCACCTTAGACCTTTCAGTGGGGAACTGGTCCGACATCATCTCCAAGTGTAATGAACATTGGGAAAGGAAGCCACGGCAAAACTTAGAGTCCCCATCAAATTTATCCGGCAAGGATAGTCGTAGTCCAGAAGCGGCCACTCGCTGCGGAGGAGGTACAGGAGCTGGCGGAGGAGATGGTTGCTGGAGCTGTGGTAGTAACTGTTGTAGCATAACAGTCAGTTGAGACAGCTGTTGGCCTTGTTGCGCAATCTGTTGTGACTGCTGGGCGACCACCGTGGTGAGGTCAGCGACAACTGGCAGAGGAACTTCAGCGGGATCCATGGCCGGATCTACTGTCACGATGCCGGCTGGCAGGTAGTGGATCCTCTGTGCCAGAGAGGGATTGGCGTGGACCGTGCTAGAGGATCGGTTCTAAGTCACTACTGGTTTTCACCAGAGCCCGCCGCAAAGCGGGATGGTCTTGCTGCGGCGGTAGTGACCAGGTCGTATCCCCTAGCAACGGCTCAACCTCTCTGGCTGCTGAAGATAGGCGCGGTACAAGGGAGTAGACAGAAGCAAGGTCGGACGTAGCAGAAGGTCGGGGCAGGCAGCAAGGATCGTAGTCAGGGGCAACGGCAGGAGGTCTGGAACACAGGCTAGGAACACACAAGGAAACGCTTTCACTGGCACTAAGGCAACAAGATCCGGCGAGGGAGTGAAGGGGAAGTGAGGTGATATAGGGAAGTGCACAGGTGTAAACACTAATTGGAACCACTGCGCCAATCAGCGGCGCAGTGGCCCTTTAAATCGCAAAGACCCGGCGCGCGCGCGCCCTAGGGAGCGGGGCCGCGCGCGCCGGGACAGAACTGACGGAGAGCGAGTCAGGTACGGGAGCCGGGGTGCGCATCGCGAGCGGGCGCTACCCGCATCGCGAATCGCATCCCGGCCAGAGGCGGTATCGCAGCGCCCCGGGTCCGTGGGACCGACCGGAGCGCTGCAGTGAGAGGAGTGTAGCGAGCGCTCCGGGGAGGAGCGGGGACCCGGAGCGCTCGGCGTAACAGTTATATCTTGCCACTAAGGTTGATTTAATCTTGCATCATTTAAATAGGAGAATTAATAAGTTATATTTTTCTGCTAAAAATAAGTTATATTTTTCTGCTAAAAAAATCATCCTGTGTTGTGTGTGTATACAGCTCCTACGCTCCTATGTGACTTTAAAGGCACAGCCTACAAAAAATCCTACTCTCTTACATCTATCCCATACTTCTTATTGGACTTTTTAATCTCTGCTGGAGAAGAGCACACATAAAGCAGTGTGTTCCCGAACAGGAAGCCTCCAGCTGTTGCTAACATAGCTTAGCAACAACTGGAGGCTAGTTGATGCAAAACTACAATCTCCATCATTACCAGACATCCTTTGGTTGATGAGAGTTGTAGTTTATCAACAGCTGGATACTCCCTGTTTGGGAAGACACAGGCTAAAAATATCATAACATGAACAGAACCATCTGGTTTAAGGCTGTGAGCATCTTTTTGTGTAGCTCCCACCCTAGTGACGTCATCGTTAGAGGTGATGCTACAAAGGAAAAAGCCAGAGGAGGAATGAGGGGGTAAGTAAAACTCTCTTTACTGTATACATTGTGGTCGCCCAGTACGGGAGATGTTACTCCGTACCCTTGCTGTCCTGTCAGACAGCCTACTTCAGTGTCCCCAGGGCCCCTTGCACCTGCCCCCCCCCCCCCCTGTACATATGTTCTGTAGTGTATTGTATTATAAAATGTGTTGCATCTTTAGGAGTAATGTCATGTGATTGTTACCCAGGAGGTACCAGTGACCAGGTGATCCCAAGAGCGACCTATGGGCTCCCTGCTAGTCTCCCCCATATAAGCCCTGGGTGGAGATTCTCTCTCTTGGAGTTTAGAGCTCTTGCTTCCTGCTGAGGTCCAGTGCAAATGTGCCTTAGTGTGTGTGTCCAGAGTGTTGGAGGCCTCAAAGTTAAGTCCTGCAGCCACCGTAAAGTCACAGCTTTTTGATGAAGTCAAACCAGTCCATGTCATCTGTCAAGTCAGCGTGGTCTGCATTCAATTGTCCAGTCCTACTACAAGTCCCAGCAAGCCCTTAAGGTCTCTGCATCATTGGTCACCTCATGGGCCCTGGCTGAACTGTATAGACTTTACCAACTGTCTACCCTCAGTAAAGCTACCATTGTCCGTAACTTGGCGACGGAGTCTTTATTGCCCCCGTGCCTAGCCTGCCGTGCCGCATTCTCTACCCCTCCTTCTATCCCCAGCCCAGAGCAAACCCCCCAGCCCAGAAGTCTGCAGCACGTCCCCGGTCCCCACCTTCACCACGTTTCCTTATTTATTTCTATATACATTGGATCAATGAAAGGTGTTTGCATTATAGTTCTTCACACTAATACTTTCTAGCCAGTGATGTAGTGCTAGAACTATAAAATGACAATTCAGAGCTTACCATATGCTAAGAATAGTAGCTACGGTATACAATAATAATAAAGTTACAAGTTGGAGGTATGTGCGCTAAGACATGATATCCGCAACAAATGCTTCCACTAGCAACTGACTCTTCTAGACATGATTTTAAGATCCAGCAGCATCACTCAGTATAAGATTAGCACTATACACTCACTGGCCACTGAATTAGGTACACCTTGCTAGTAGCGGGTTGGTCCTCCTTTTGCCTTCATTCTTCATGGAATACTTTCTACAAGGTTTTGGAGAGGTTTTGATGGCATCACGCAGTAGCTGCAGATCCACATCCATGATGGAATTTCCAATTCCACCACATCCCTAAGATCTATTGAATTGAGATCTGGTGACTGTGAAAGCCACTGGAGTACAGTCAACTCATTATCATAAGTAGGAAACCAGATAGAGATTATGTACTTTGTGACATGGTGCATTATCCTGCTGGAAGTAGTCATCAGAAGATGGGAACACTGTGGTCCTAAATAGACGGACATGGTCAGCAACAATACTCAGGTAGTCGCCAAAAGGTTCTCCACACTATTACAGCACCAGTCTTAAAGGGGTACTCCGGCCCCAAGACATCTTATCCCCTATCCAAATGATAGGGTATAAGATGTCTGATCATGGGGGTCCCGCCGCTGGGGACCCCAGCAATCTAGCATGCAGCACCCACCTGTAAGTACTGCCGGAAGCACTGGAGGTTCTCAGTCTTTTGCCTCCCGACCACGGGGACAGATTATCTTGATGTCATGACTCCGCCCCCTCAATACAAATCTATGGGAGGGGGCATGACGGCGGGACCCCCGCGATCAGACATCTTATCCCCTATCCTTTGGATAAGGGTTAAGATGTCTTGGGGCCGGAGTACACCTTTAACTCGTGATGCAAGGCATAATGGATTCATACAAATTCTGACCCTGCCATCTGAATGTTGCAGCTGGAATCAAGACTCTTCAGATAATAATCTGCTCCTATGCAGCCTGAAATACTGATCCCTATTGAATACTGATCCTTATTGAATACTGATCCCTATTGGATAGTGACCCTATTAAATACGGATCCCTATTGAATACTGATCCCTATTGAATACTGATCCCTATTGGATACTGTTACGCCGAGCGCTCCGGGTTCCCGCTCCTCCCCGGAGCGCTCGCTTCACCTCCTCCGCTGCAGCGCCCCGGTCACGTCCTCTGACCCGGGGCGCTGCGATCCTGCTGCTAGCCGGGATGCGATTCGCGATGCGGGTAGCGCCCGCTCGCGATGCGCACCCCGGCTCTCCTACCTGACTCGCTCCCCGTCTGTTCTGTCCCGGCGCGCGCGGCCCCGCTCCCTAGGGCGCGCGCGCGCCGGGTCTCTGCGATTTAAAGGGCCACTGCGCCGCTGATTGGCGCAGTGGTTCCAATTAGAGTTATCACCTGTGCACTCCCTATATTACCTCACTTCCCTTGCACTCCCTTGCCGGATCTTGTTGCCTTAGTGCCAGTGAAAGCGTTCCCTGTGTGTCCCTTGCCAGTGTTTCCAGACCTTCTGCCGTTGCCCCTGACTACGATCCTTGCTGCCTGCCCCGACCTTCTGCTACGTCCGACCTTGCTTCTGCCTACTCCCTTGTACCGCGCCTATCTTCAGCAGCCAGAGAGGTGAGCCGTTGCTAGTGGATACGACCTGGTCACTACCGCCGCAGCAAGACCATCCCGCTTTGCGGCGGGCTCTGGTGAAAACCAGTAGTGGCTTAGAACCGGTCCACTAGCACGGTCCACGCCAATCCCTCTCTGGCACAGAGGGTCCACTACCTGCCAGCCGGCATCGTGACAGTAGATCCGGCCATGGATCCCGCTGAAGTTCCTCTGCCAGTTGTCGCTGACCTCACCACGGTGGTCGCCCAGCAGTCACAACAGATTGCGCAACAAGGCCAACAGCTGTCTCAACTGACCGTTATGCTACAACAGTTGCTACCACAGCTTCAGCAGTCATCTCCTCCGCCAGCTCCTGCACCTCCTCCGCAGCGAGTGGCCGCTCCTGGGATACGCTTATCCTTGCCGGATAAGTTTGATGGGGACTCTAAGTTTTGCCGTGGCTTCCTTTCCCAATGTTCCCTGCATCTGGAGATGATGTCGGACCTGTTTCCCACTGAAAGGTCTAAGGTGGCTTTCGTAGTCAGTCTTCTGTCCGGAAAAGCCCTGTCATGGGCCACACCGCTCTGGGACCGCAATGACCCCGTCACTGCCTCAGTACACTCCTTCTTCTCGGAAATCCGAAGTGTCTTTGAGGAACCTGCCCGAGCCTCTTCTGCTGAGACTGCCCTGTTGAACCTGGTCCAGGGTAATTCTTCCGTTGGCGAGTATGCCGTACAATTCCGTACACTTGCTTCAGAATTGTCCTGGAATAATGAGGCCCTCTGCGCGACCTTCAAAAAAGGCCTATCCAGCAACATTAAAGATGTTCTGGCCGCACGAGAAATTCCTGCTAATCTACATGAACTTATTCACCTAGCCACTCGCATTGACATGCGTTTTTCTGAAAGGCGTCAGGAACTCCGCCAAGATATGGACTCTGTTCGCACGAGGCGTTTCGTCTCCTCGGCTCCTCTCTCCTCTGGTCCCCTGCAATCTGTTCCTGTGCCTCCCGCCGTGGAGGCTATGCAGGTCGACCGGTCTCGCCTGACACCTCAAGAGAGGACACGACGCCGTATGGAGAACCTCTGCCTGTACTGTGCTAGTACCGAACACTTCCTGAGGGATTGTCCTATCCGTCCTCCCCGCCTGGAAAGACGTACGCTGACTCCGCACAAAGGTGAGACAGTCCTTGATGTCTACTCTGCTTCTCCACGTCTTACTGTGCCTGTGCGGATGTCTGCTTCTGCCTTCTCCTTCTCTACAGTGGCCTTCTTGGACTCTGGTTCTGCAGGAAATTTTATTTTGGCCTCTCTCGTCAACAAGTTCAACATCCCAGTGACCAGTCTCGCCAGACCCCTCTACATCAATTGTGTAAATAATGAAAGATTGGACTGTACCATACGTTTTCGCACGGAGCCCCTTCTTATGAGCATCGGATCTCATCATGAGAGGATTGAACTTTTGGTCCTCCCCAATTGCACCTCGGAGATTCTCCTTGGACTTCCCTGGCTTCAACTTCATTCCCCAACCCTGGATTGGTCCACTGGGGAGATCAAGAGTTGGGGGTCCTCTTGTTCCAAGAACTGTCTAAAACCGCTTCCCAGTAACCCTTGCCGTAACTCTGTGGTTCCTCCAGTAACCGGTCTCCCCAAGGCCTATATGGACTTCGCGGATGTTTTCTGCAAAAAACAAGCTGAGACTCTACCTCCTCACAGGCCTTATGATTGCCCTATCGACCTCCTCCCGGGTACTACTCCACCCCGGGGCAGAATTTATCCTCTCTCTGCCCCAGAGACTCTTGCCATGTCCGAATACGTCCAGGAGAATCTAAAAAGGGGCTTTATCCGTAAATCCTCCTCTCCTGCCGGAGCCGGATTTTTCTTTGTCTCCAAAAAAGATGGCTCCCTACGTCCTTGCATTGACTACCGCGGTCTTAATAAAATCACGGTTAAGAACCGCTACCCCTTACCCCTCATCTCTGAACTCTTTGATCGCCTCCAAGGTGCCCACATCTTCACTAAATTGGACTTAAGAGGCGCCTATAACCTCATCCGCATCAGAGAGGGGGACGAGTGGAAAACGGCATTTAACACCAGAGATGGACACTTTGAGTATCTGGTCATGCCCTTTGGACTGTGCAATGCCCCTGCCGTCTTCCAAGACTTTGTCAATGAAATTTTTCGTGATCTATTATACTCCTGTGTTGTGGTATATCTGGACGATATCCTAATTTTTTCTGCCAATCTAGAGGAACACCGCCGGCATGTCCGTATGGTTCTTCAGAGACTTCGTGACAACCAACTCTATGCCAAAATTGAGAAATGTCTGTTTGAATGCCAATCTCTTCCTTTTCTAGGATATTTGGTCTCTGGCCAGGGACTACAGATGGATCCAGACAAACTCTCTGCCGTCTTAAATTGGCCACGCCCCTCCGGACTCCGTGCTATCCAACGCTTTTTGGGGTTCGCCAATTATTACAGGCAATTTATTCCACATTTTTCTACCATTGTGGCTCCTATCGTGGCTTTAACCAAGAAAAATGCTGATCCCAAGTCCTGGCCTCCTCAAGCAGAAGACTCCTTTAAACAACTCAAGTCTGCCTTTTCTTCGGCTCCCGTGCTCTCCAGACCTGACCCTTCCAAACCCTTCCTATTGGAGGTTGATGCCTCCTCAGTAGGAGCTGGAGCTGTTCTTCTACAAAAAAATCCTTCCGGGCATGCTGTCACTTGTGGTTTTTTCTCTAGGACCTTCTCTCCAGCGGAGAGGAACTACTCCATCGGGGATCGAGAACTTCTAGCCATTAAATTAGCACTTGAGGAATGGAGGCATCTGCTGGAGGGATCAAGATTTCCTGTTATTATCTACACCGACCACAAGAACCTCTCCTACCTCCAGTCGGCCCAACGGCTGAATCCTCGCCAGGCCCGGTGGTCTCTGTTCTTTGCCCGATTTAATTTTGAGATTCACTTTCGTCCTGCCGATAAGAACATTAGAGCCGATGCTCTCTCTCGTTCCTCGGATGCCTCAGAAGTTGATCTCCCTCCGCAACACATCATTCCACCTGACTGCCTGATCTCCACTTCTCCTGCCTCCATCAGACAGACTCCTCCAGGAAAGACCTTTGTTTCTCCACGCCAACGCCTCGGAATCCTCAAATGGGGTCACTCCTCCCATCTCGCAGGTCATGCGGGCATCAAGAAATCTGTGCAACTCATCTCCCGCTTCTATTGGTGGCCAACTCTGGAGACGGATGTTAGGGACTTTGTGCGAGCCTGCACTATCTGTGCCCGGGATAAGACTCCTCGCCAGAAGCCCGCTGGTTTTCTTCATCCTCTGCCTGTCCCCGAACAGCCTTGGTCTCTGATTGGTATGGATTTTATTACTGATTTACCCCCTTCCCGTGGCAACACCGTTATTTGGGTGGTCGTTGATCGATTCTCCAAAATGGCACATTTCATTCCTCTTCCTGGTCTTCCTTCTGCGCCTCAGTTGGCTAAACAATTTTTTGTACACATTTTTCGTCTTCACGGGTTGCCTACGCAGATTGTCTCGGATAGAGGGGTCCAATTCGTGTCTAAATTCTGGAGAGCTCTCTGTAAACAACTCAAGATTAAATTAAATTTTTCCTCTGCATATCATCCCCAGTCCAATGGACAAGTAGAAAGAATTAACCAGATCCTGGGTGATTATTTGCGACATTTTGTTTCCTCCCGCCAGGATGACTGGGCAGATCTCCTTCCATGGGCCGAATTCTCGTATAACTTCAGGGTCTCTGAATCTTCCTCCAAATCCCCATTTTTCGTGGTGTACGGCCGTCACCCTCTTCCCCCCCTCCCTACCCCCTTGCCCTCTGGTCTGCCCGCTGTGGATGAAATTTCTCGTGACCTTTCCATTATATGGAGAGAGACCCAAAATTCTCTCTTACAGGCTTCTTCACGCATGAAGAGGTTCGCGGATAAGAAAAGAAGAGCTCCCCCCGTTTTTTCCCCTGGAGACAAGGTATGGCTCTCCGCTAAATATGTCCGCTTCCGTGTCCCTAGCTACAAGTTGGGACCACGCTATCTTGGTCCTTTCAAAATTCTGTGTCAAATTAATCCTGTCTCTTATAAACTTCTTCTTCCTCCTTCTCTTCGTATCCCTAATGCCTTTCACGTCTCTCTTCTCAAACCACTCATCCTCAACCGTTTTTCTCCCAAATCTGTTCCTCCCACTCCTGTTTCCGGCTCCTCGGACGTCTTCTCGGTCAAGGAGATTTTGGCTGCCAAAAAGGTCAGAGGAAAAAATTTTTTTTTAGTAGACTGGGAGGGTTGTGGTCCTGAAGAGAGATCCTGGGAACCTGAGGACAACATCCTTGACAAAAGTCTGCTCCTCAGGTTCTCAGGCTCCAAGAAGAGGGGGAGACCCAAGGGGGGGGGTACTGTTACGCCGAGCGCTCCGGGTTCCCGCTCCTCCCCGGAGCGCTCGCTTCACCTCCTCCGCTGCAGCGCCCCGGTCACGTCCTCTGACCCGGGGCGCTGCGATCCTGCTGCTAGCCGGGATGCGATTCGCGATGCGGGTAGCGCCCGCTCGCGATGCGCACCCCGGCTCTCCTACCTGACTCGCTCCCCGTCTGTTCTGTCCCGGCGCGCGCGGCCCCGCTCCCTAGGGCGCGCGCGCGCCGGGTCTCTGCGATTTAAAGGGCCACTGCGCCGCTGATTGGCGCAGTGGTTCCAATTAGAGTTATCACCTGTGCACTCCCTATATTACCTCACTTCCCTTGCACTCCCTTGCCGGATCTTGTTGCCTTAGTGCCAGTGAAAGCGTTCCCTGTGTGTCCCTTGCCAGTGTTTCCAGACCTTCTGCCGTTGCCCCTGACTACGATCCTTGCTGCCTGCCCCGACCTTCTGCTACGTCCGACCTTGCTTCTGCCTACTCCCTTGTACCGCGCCTATCTTCAGCAGCCAGAGAGGTGAGCCGTTGCTAGTGGATACGACCTGGTCACTACCGCCGCAGCAAGACCATCCCGCTTTGCGGCGGGCTCTGGTGAAAACCAGTAGTGGCTTAGAACCGGTCCACTAGCACGGTCCACGCCAATCCCTCTCTGGCACAGAGGGTCCACTACCTGCCAGCCGGCATCGTGACAGATACTGACCTTAATGAATACTGATCCCTATTAAATACTGATCCCTATTGGATACTGACCCTATTAAATGGTGCCTGTCACTAAATAAACTTTCCTAAACTAACTCATGTTATGTTCCCTAACTACACCTAATGCCCCCTGCCCTTTAAACATTTTTAAGAGCTTTAAAAAAGGTCTGTTTTGTACCCTTTCTTCTTGCTCACAGAGTGAGCTGCCGGCAGGAGGATGTGGGTGTGCCCCAGCAGGTGCTACATCACTGAAGCCTGCTGGGGGGACCGCTTCCGTCCTCAGTTCCACGGTGGTACATGGAGTCTGGAGCAGCGGGGAAGCAGCGGAGAAGCTGCAGGGAGAAAGTGAGAACTTCTTCCTCTGTCACCTGTCCCCAGTCAGCCATGTCCACAGCTGCTGCAGGCACAGCGCACGATCCCGCTGGCCTGATTGACAGGCAGGGAGCAGCGCTGTGCTGGTCACGTGTCCCGGCTTCAGTCAGATTTCGGACTCATGCCAGGCCAGCAGCACATGTAGGGAGACCCATAGTGGTGGGGTTTCCCAAGTTAAAATAAACATAAAAATAAACATTTTGAACTTCCGATTCTGACGCCATGCTGTAGAGACTTGCCCGGAGGGAGCTCCTCGCCTACCCTGATACTTCAGCGCTATTTACCCACATATTGACCGTTCCTGCTACGGACTTGTTTGCTCTATCCCCTGTTGCACCTGCATGGAACGGTACCTGTTGCGTACGGGCCGATCATCCACCAGACGGACAGCGGAACGGACCACGAAGAGACGCGGTGCTGAATCAAACATGGCCGCCTCGCCTGCCTCCAGTCGCGCACCATCTCCGGCTCTCTCTGAAAGAGGCTCTGCGGCGGAGTCTGAGGTACCTGACCTGCTGGGGATTGACTATTCTAAATTGGCAGCGGAGGTAGCTAAGATAGTGGTCCCCAGAGTTCAAGAAGCGGTGACGACTGCGATTCAGGTCTCCCTCCAGCAATTGCAACAGGCCTCGGAGTCGCATGGCGCACGCCTATTGGAGGTGGAAACAAGAGTGGGGCTTGCGGAGGACCGAGCAACAGCGGGGGATGCCAAGATATCTCACCTCGAGTCAGAATGCCGCCAACTCGGGGACAAGGTCGAGGACCTGGAAAACAGGTCCCGACGAAGCAACCTGCGCATCATTGGCCTCCCTGAGGCGGTGCCTAGCAAGGACTTGCTCTACATCTGTGAGGTACAGCTCCCTAAAGCCCTTGGCCTGCCGCGGCCCTATAAAGTGGAGAGGGCCCATAGGATGGGCCCTGATATGCGCCCGGCTCCCGACCGAACTGCACATCCTGGCTTGGCTCACCGCAACAAACCGAGACAAGTCATTGTAAAATACCTTGATTTCACCGACAAGGTGGCGCTTTTGCGAGCGTTCAGGCGCAGAAAAGAAGATTTGCTGTTTGAGGGGAACAGAATCCTACTCCTACTGGAAGTCACCCGGAAAAGAAAATTCTTTTCACCGCTATGTTCCGCCCTATACAAGAAGGGTATTAGATTTTCTCTTATGTACCCGGCACTGCTTCGAGTCTTCTTCCCGGACGGATCGATTGCCACTTACCACTCCCCGGATAGGGCCTCTGACGCCTGCAAGGACCTCCTGTGCATCGCATCTGGATTGCCCATCTTCTCCTCTTCGCAGCCTCCGGCCTCTCTGGAGCACAGCTCTGGTTCCGAGCTGCCAGGATCTTCTCAGGTGGACTCGCTATGATTCTCCCCACCGAAGGCACAGCGTGCAAGATGAGCAACCCCTGTCTTCCTTGTGACGACTACTTGATGGTGCCTCCTGACTGACTCACTCACCCGGACTGTCCCTATGACTGCCGCCATGTTGGACTCCCCATGTTGTGTTTTTCCTTTTGCTTAGGGGGGGGGGGGGGGGTAGGGGGCTATACCAGGTTGCAAACTGACTTTGATTGCTTTTGTGCTGCTGGGGGGGAGGGGGGTGGGGGGGGGGGGTTTAGTTGTAGGTTGGAGGGGTAGCTGGGGGGGACGAGGGGTAGGGCAGGGGGGGAGGGGGGGAGATATTATTGAGGAGGGGGGAAAAAATTTGGGGGGGATGTTTGACGATGGTTAACTTGGCGACAAATACCTTCAGTTACTGGAAGTTCTTTGGTCTGGGGGTGATGGTGGAATGGAGAGGGGACCAGAGGGGTAGGTGCTATTTTTTTATTTTTATTTTTATTTTTTTTCTCTTTCCTGTACACTGGGTCATTTGTAGGGGCTCCTGTTTCACACAATTTCCGAGTCCACAGGGCCCAGAGACTGCTCTTAGGGGTCTGGTGGTGTCGGGTTGGGCGGGGGTGGGCTCCCCCTAGTGGTGTTTGGTCCTTAGTATGGGAAGATGGATAGTCCATAAGAACTTAGGACCGTGGATGGTGGTGTGGGGTGTCATGGTCCTTTCTATCTTGGGATTTGTTTGGGAAATAGGGTTTAGGGTTGGGGGGAGGAGGGAGGGGGTTTTGCTGCTGTTTTTTCATGGGAATGTTGATCCTTTAATGTGTCTTGGTTCACCTACCTGTTTTACGGGATGCTCTGTTCTATTCCTGCTAACGCCTGTATCACTAGTGGTTTCTCATGAAAGTTATATAATGGAATGTGAAGGGCCTGCAGTCCCCAAATAAGCGCAGCCTTGTTCTACGACACCTAAAACGTTTCTCCCCTGATGTGGTGCTCCTCCAGGAAACCCATCTGGAGGTGTGTGTTTTTTTTACAATGCGTAAGTGGTGGGTGGGTCGGGTGGAGGGCTCTCCTGCTGTCAACTATAAGGCGGGGGTGCTAATCCTTTTTCACAGGTCATTTGTGTATGATGTGGTCAAGGTTGATAGAGATTTGGTAGGGCGAACTTTGTAAGGTTCACATTACTTCCCCTTCGGGTGCATTTACCATAATGAATGTGTATGGCCCTAATGGGGACGATGGCTCTTACTTCTCTGACTTGGCCCATCAGAGGGTGGCACTGGGGGAGGTCAGTTGTTAGTGGGGGGCGAATTTAATGCGGCCTCATGCCCTTCGGAAAATAGGAGGAGTAATAGCGGGAGACATATCTCAGTTAGACCTTACGATCTCCTTTTATCCAGATGGATGACGCAGTCGGGATTGCTCGATGTGTGGCACCCTGAAACGAGGGAGTTCAGCCATTATTCCTGTGCCCACGACTCCTGGTTGCGGTTGGATTACTTTTTTGCTCCCCCCTCGCTGCTTCCTCGGGTACGGCGGGTGTCTATGGAAGATCTGATTATTTCCGATCATGCCCCTCTCCTTATAGACATCGCTGATACCTTTCCTCGGGGTAGCGACATTTTGTGGAGGTTTCCCATAGGTCTGGCTCGGGAGGAACACTTTCAAGAGCTACTTAAAGGGTGGTGGACAGACTTTGAGCAGACAAATGGCGACCATGTGGTTAACCCCCAACTGTATTGGGACAACGCAAAGGCGGTGCTGCGCGGCCCTATAATGGGATACACGGCCTCTCTTCGAAAGAGCCTTCAAGATAAGATTCTGTCTTTGGGTCAATCTCTGCGCTTGGCATATACAGCCTTCCTGACATCACCCTCAGACTCTACTAAGTCAACATGGGTTCTGGCCAAGGCTGACTATGAGGCATATGTGGAGCGCAGAGATAACCTACATAGGTCTCAATTTGAAGCAACGCTGTTCAGACATGGGGGCAAGTCGGTAACATGCCGCCGGCCCACATCTCCCTGCTCAAGGATAATAGGGGTGTTCCACAGACAGACCCTCGGAAGATAAATGAGATTCTGCATTCATACTTTGACCAGCTTTATTCGGGATCGCCATCTCGGGGTCCTCCCACCAGGGACTGGATAGCAGAGGCGAACCTGCCCTCTCTCACTGAGGAGGAGAGGTCTGCCCTGAATCCACCGGTGACTGGGGAGGAGCTTGATCTTGCGATGAAGAATTTGGCATCGGGGAAGGCTCCAGGACCGGACGGGTACTCTTGGGGCTTCTACAAAATACTTAAAAGCCCTGTGACTCTACAACTCCTACCTGCAGAGGGGGGGGGGGTTGATTCCCAACTCTATGAATACGGCATACATCAAAGTGTTGCCGAAGCAGGGGAAAGACCTGCTGACTACTGATGGTTATTGGCCGATTTTGCTGATAAATGTTGACCTAAAATTGATTTCCAAGATCCTGGCGGATCGCCTGGCACTCATTCTGCCGAGGTTGATCGCCCCCATGCAGGTGGGGTTCATAAAGGGCAGGTCGGCTGTAGTTAATGTTAGAAAGGTATTAACGGTTCTGGATGAGCTTACTTTGCGGCCATCTTTGCATCCATCCCCGGCCATTCTGTCGGTCGATGCAGAAAAAGCTTTCGACAACGTGCGCTGGGGATGGATGTGGAGGGTCCTGCGAGCCATGGGTTTTGATGGATCATTTCTGACTTATTTGCAGGCGCTATATTGCTCCCCACAGGCCTGTATCTCCACGTTGGGTTTCTTATCCACTGGTACGCAGAAGGGTACCAGACAGGGCTGCCCCCTATCACCGTTGCTCTTTAACCTAGCTATTGAGCCTTTATCTAGAGTATTATCCCGCTCACATGAACTGGAAGGTATAAAGGTGGGAAGGGGTTGCATCACCCATGCTCTTTTTGCTGATGACCTACAGGTCTTTTTGGCTAACCCCGCACGGGACATTTCCCGTATTTTTTCTCTGTTACATGATTATGGCATAGCCTCCGGCTACCGGGTGAATGCTTCCAAGAGTGAACTCCTTGATCTTTCGCAGCGGGCGGGGAGGCTTGCTGTGGGGGGTTGCCCTTGCCTATCAGGATGACGAGAACTTCTATCTGCTCCCTGGGATTGATGGTTTGGAGATACCCGGGTTCCCTATACTCTTTAAACTACCCACCCTTAATACGTAAAATAG
Organism: Hyla sarda; assembly: GCF_029499605.1. Lineage (NCBI taxonomy): Eukaryota > Metazoa > Chordata > Amphibia > Anura > Hylidae > Hyla > Hyla sarda. The sequence continues at coordinate 53,976,332 of NC_079200.1, forward strand.
TGGAGGAGCTGCGAAGGTGGGGCTCTCTCCCATTGCCATTGCTAGCTCGGACCCATCTGGTTAAAATGTTGAGTTTTTCTAAGCTTCTATATCCCCTTCAGATGATCCCCATGTTATTGAAAAGATCAGATGTCCAGCTATTAAGCACAGCTTTTATGTGCTTCCTCTGGGCCAATAAACGCCCACGGGTTGCGCTCCGTAAGTTGATGTTGCCCAAAGGGGAAGGTGGACTTAATTTCCCTGACTTGCACTTGTACAACCTTGCTTGCTTATTCCAACATTGCATTGACTGGATAAGGGGGGGAGAGACGTTCTCTAACACGGCACTAGAGACGGACTTGGTCCATCCCTGGTCCCTTCCTGGACTGTTGCACTCAAAATTTAGTGATATTCCTCAACCACTTAGGGGATCTAGTATAGTGACTGACACGGTGGCAGCGTGGAAGAAGGGGAGATCTCTACTGCACTTACCGTTTTTACTCAGCAAACATATGCCGTTGTGGAGTCTGCCGGGCTTTGCTATGGGTAGAGAAAATGGCATGTTCCGTGTCTGGAGGGCAGCGTGCATTATGAAAGTGCACCAATTGATGTGTACGTCTGAACAGAGGTATCTCTCGTTCCCTGAGTTGGCTGAGACCTTCTCTCTGGGCCTGGAGCATGCCTAGCCATATATGCAACTTAGAGCGTTTCTGGACTCTAGACTTAGGGACTTATCTAGGGAACACACATCCACTTCATTTGACTCTTTCATCTCCTCGGATAATAGCTATCATTCACTCTCAGGGCTTTATAGATATTTGTTCAACAAAGGCAAGGGTATGCAGGGTCGCCCACTCTTTAGTTATTGGGAGAGGAAGCTGGGAAGGGAGAATTTGACACCTTTGATTTAGAGGGGTGGTCTAAAGTGTGCAAGGCCATTGTTAGTGAGAAGTGGAGAGAAATCCAGTTTAAAATCATGCACCACGCCACGTATGGTTTTATATTCCCTTGCACGCCTGACCATCCGGACCGCATTGAAGATTGTCCTAAATGTGGAGCTCATCGCTCCGATTTGCTGCACGGCCTGGTCACGTGTCCGAGGGTGAGACCGTTGTGATCTTCCCTGTTCCGACTCTTGATTGATAGGCTGCAGATTTCTGTGCCGGTTGATGTCCCGCTGATAGTTCTTCATATCCCTCAACCTGATCACACTATTTCACTACTGGTTCATGCCTTTATTTTGGTGGCAAAACGCTGTATTCTTGCTATGTGGCTTCAGTCGGCATTGCCCCAGGTGTCTGACATCCTTTTGCAAATTAAGAAGTATCTCTTCATAGATATGATGGACTTACGACGTATGAGGGAAAAAACTGCGAAATCCTTCTTCAAAAAATGGAGGGCATTTTTGATTTCCTTCTGTTCAGATGAAGAAATTCGGACAGTGATACAACCCTTTAAGGATACCACATGGTATTTGACGAGGGCAATTGCGGGTTCCCTGGTTAGGCTACTATGGGATGACAGTTAAGGGATGGGGTCCTTACGTTATTGCGTGAAGTTGGTGTCATGGAGCCGGGCTGCACTTTGCTCATGCTATTGGTATGTCATCTGGCACTTCTAGACGGGGTATATATATCTTAGTATTTTATTTTTGATACTTTTACACAGGGTCCTTCGGGACTGGTTAAAGAATCTAGGGAGGGAAGGGCGGGTGGGTGGTGGGGTTATACGGGTCCTCCTTTGTCTACTGTTCTGATAAGCCATGTTGTCCGACATTGACCTTTATCTGACTTACCTAATCCAGGGGATTGTCCTGGTCTGTTTTTTCTTGTAATTGTGAAAATTAATAAAGTATTGTTTAAAAAAAATATATATATATATTTTTTAAATAACATGTATTTAGAAACCTAATAAAAATAGGGTTCTGAACAACATCTAAAAACTTTTTTTTAGTGATAGGTACCTTTTAGATACTGACCCTATTGAATACTGATCCCAATTGCTGAGGATCGTTGCTTGTGCACCTTGGATATGGGTAAGCTATTTTCTTTTACATAGAAACAGTATGATAAATAAGTAGTAATGGACACCCATGAATGAAGGTATTTTACTTTATTATACCTGTGCTGGTGTTGGCACCATGCAATAGATGAAATATACACAAAAAGTAATGTTAAATCAATATTAGAAAAACGATGGGACATACATGTTCAGAGTCTCTGCCAGGACCTGACAACATAATTGTTGGGAAATTATGACCCGAATTATCCCACAATAAATTAACCTGGCTCGGTTGGAGCAGGTCTAGTGTATGATGACATTTTGCCAGCGAAAGCTTATACTAAGGACACTGCAATGTGCAGATATTTTCTGCGATGCCCAGGTTACCTACATGTTGTGGATGCTTCCTATGTAACCCAATATTACACATCCGAACATGTCAGGTACATATATTAAGAGTTGATTTGCTATTCCTCTCACTTTGTTCCACTTAAGTTGATTTATCCCATTAAATACTGTACATCCTGGCAACAACAAGTTGTAGTGACATCACACGCCCTGTTGAGGTGTGTTTGAATTCCCAAGCAGATTTGCCTCTAGGGGAAGATAGTACCAATTGTTCTGGCAAGCAGATAACAAGGGTTAGCCAACAGGTTGGGCTGAACAGGAGTCGGGGGGGGGGGGTACTTTTTTGGCTGGGTGGGGGTGGCTAATTGAGAAGTTTCTTAAGATGATAACTTTTCCTTTAGGCCTGTTTCACATGAGCCAATGGGATCTATGATGATTTTAGTTCAGGTCCATATTGAGGTCCACTGCATTAGGCTGGTGGCCACAAGGATATACAAATGTTCTTGTCATCACCATCTACAGTATATGGTACAAAGATCAAAAATTTGCAAAAAAAAATAAAACCTAGCCATGATACTACATAGCCTTGTTTTTTGTTTTGTCATACTACCATAAATCCCGAGCAGCTAGCGTGCTGTCTTGGAGTTGTGCCACACTCATATCTGTCCTTCACTCCCTATATTCAGCCCCTTTCACATTCTTGTCACCTGCACCTTAAAAAAGCAACTCCAAAATTCGCCCTTTTCTTGCTGTTGAAACAACTAAAACTCTTGTCATTGCTCTGATTTATTCTCGCCCTGCCTATTGGAACTCCTTACTAATAGGCCTTCCCTCTCAAGTCCATCCTAAATGCAGCAGCCATACTCATCTTCCTCTCCAGGTGTTACACCGATGCCTCCTCCCTGTGCCAGTTACTCCATTCAGTCCAGAATACAGTGCTGCACCTCCCTATATCTCCTCCCTCATCTCTGTCTACCATCCCACACATGCTCCACTCTGCTAATGATCTAAAATGAGCATCACCTATAATCCGAACCTTCCCCCCGTCTGAGTCTCCAAGACTTTGCTCGCACTGCACCACTTTTCTGGAATGTGATACCCTGAACCCTTAGACTCATACCCAACATCCACAGTTTTAAATGCATCCTAAAAACACATGTCTTTAAACAGGTTTGACATGCTCTTATTGGTCTAACATACCATCCCTCATAGTCTGTAATCTCTCTTGAGAAGGGTCATCACTCCTCTTGTTGAATATTTAGTGGGTAATATTGTAATACCGTATTTTTTGCCCTATAGGACGCACCGGCATATAAGACGCACCCAATTTTAAAGGTGTAAAATCTATAAAAAACAAAGATTCTGAACCCAACAGTGATCTTCAACCTGCGGACCTCTAGATGTTGCAAAACTACAACTCCCAGCATGCCCGGACAGCCAACGGCTGTCCGGGCATGCTGGGAGTTGTAGTTTTGCATCATCTGGAGGTCCACAGGTTGAAGACCACTGGTATAGGAGGTAGTACTCACGTGTCCCCGCCGCTCCGGACCCGTCACCGCTGCCCTGGATGTCGCCCTCCATCGCTATCGCTGCGTCCCTGTGGTGTCCCCGACTCTCCGGACGTCTTCTTCCCCGGGATCCACGCTCTCCATCGCCGTCATCACGCCGCTACGCACGCTGCTCCTATTGGATGACGGGACAGCGTGCGCGGCGTCGTGATGACGTTGAAGGAGAGCGCCGACCATGCAGGGGATCCCGGCATGGAGCAGACACCGAGGAGGCGGGTAAGGTCCCTCCCGGTGTCCTGTAAGCTGTTCGGGACGCTGCGGCGGTCCCGAACAGCCCGACTGAGCAGCCGGGTTAGTGTCACTTTCGCTTCAGACGCGGTGGTCAGCTTTGATCACCGCGTCTGAAGGGTTAATACAGGGCATCACCGTGATCGGTGATGTCCTGTATTAGCCGCGGGTCCCGGCCGTTGATGGCCGCAGGGACCGCCGCGATAGGTGTGTGTATTCGCCGTATAAGACGCACCAACTTTTCCCCCCCAGTTTTAGGGAAGAAAAAGTGCGTCTTATACGCCAACAAATTACGGTATCTGGTTTTTATTTTTATTTTTTTGTGTTCTCAAAATTGTACACAGGTATTGAATTTGTTGGCAGTATTTAAACAAATATTAATATTATTTACTGACTGCAAACTCAAGTGAGTTATGTCTCAGTGCATAAACTTTTATCTGTGGCCGACAATACTAGAAGTCATAAATGGTAGAAATACTACTATCCTGTCTGTGTGTACTCTGCAGTAAAATGCTGGGTCTGGAGGTTTTGGCACAGGCCCTGGAATCTGCAGATCAGGCTCCCAAGCCCAGGCCAACATGGAACAATAATCCACATTGCAGTAAATATGAACATTGATTCCATTTCCCATTCATACATGAAATATTTCTGATTTCCCCCCAAAATCATCTAGACATCTGTCTGATTGAGGGACTGAAATCTGAACACGTAAACCCAGGAGAGATAGTAGGGAAAACTGTGTGGGACTTTGGCTTGGATGTCCGTCCGCCAGGTCATACCACTCATGTCCTGAAAAAATGACAGACTCCTACACGGGCAATGTGATCATTGGTGGTTGTCTGCACCAAGAACCATTTACAAAGATGAAAATTTATGGGGGATATTATATCCTAGTCCCATGTGATTTATAAACTTTTTTTTTTTTTTTTTTAAGCTTTGAATACCAAATATGATTCCTGTAGACATAGGAATAATATGAGCACAACTATGACACACGTCTGAAGGTTCTACAAAGGGAAAGGCATGACTGAATGATTGTGCAGGCCATCTGAACGCTTGCCATGTAAACCACTGTGATTCTCTCTCACTTGCTTCCCGAATGTAATAAATGGATCCTTGACCTTGTATAATTGTATCCCCGACAAAGTTTATCTTCTGCATGCTCCCGTCACATTTGAGTTCATTTAGCACCATACCAAAGCCAGTAATGTGATCACCAGCAGGTTGTACATAAGGGAGAATGGTATCCAAATCCTGATCCGTCATCTTCTCATTCTCGCGTGAAATACTGGCAGTCAGCATAGGGGTTTGGGGAATTACTAGAAGGCATCTGGTGTATGTTATCAGTTATATCCAGTATAGGACATAAAAAACACTGGCGGTTACAGTGAGATATCATCCTGATGGGGTGCACCAGTGGGCAGTCATATTTCTTCTACTAACCGTCTAGAGTTCAGGACATTCTGGCTTTGTAGGTGCAATCCTTCTCGCTTTAGAGTCCTTCATAAACCATTTGCTGTACTGCTGGAAAGTAGGGACTACTTAACCTAACAGAGGCTTGGAATAAAAAGGAGACACATTCATCCTCCCTGAGGTGCCTAACTCCATTGACTGAATTTCTCCCCCTTGACATCACTACAATCAGTTTTCAGGTTTTAAAGCACATGTATACGTACATGAGGAACATATTAGCCGACCCAAGATGGCAGTGAAAAAGAATGTGACCTATGGAGAACCTTAAGCTGATTCCTTAAATGCAGAACAGCCCCATCATTTCTTCTCTCTGTCATTGAACTTTCATTCGTCTGGTGGGATGAGATTTAAACTTAAGGTTCAATTGAGATATTTAGGAATTATTATCAAAGGTTTCATGGAGCACCCTCTGGCATAACTGAATGACCTGTGTTATGCCACGTGCTGAGCTTGAGAAGGGGGAGCATGTCCAGGGATCAAAGTATACAAAGTATTGGAGGAGTCTCACTCTAAGGCTAGGTTCACACTGCAGCATTTCTGGGCAGAATTTCTGCCGGAGATCGAGCCGGCGGCACTAGGACCGCGAGGACTACATTGTTGTCCCCATAGATGGCAATGCATTTCTGAGCAGATCTCCCAAAAAATCCAGCCAGAAATGCATTGGAGTCTATGGGGGCAGCAATGCAGTCTGCTCGGTCCTAGCGCCGCCGGCTCGATCTCCGGAAGAAATTCTGCCCAGAAATTCCACAGTGTGAACCTAGCCTGGCAATGCATTTCTGAGCAGATCTCCCAAAAAATCCAGCCAGAAATGCATTGGAGTCTATGGGGGCAGCAATGCAGTCTGCTCGGTGCTAGAGCCGCCAGCTCGATCTCCGGAAGAAATTCCGCCCAGAAATTCTGCAGTGTGAACCCAGCCTAAGGGTCTATTCGCACAGCAGAATGTCCGCTTGGGGAATTTTGCCTCAAATTAAAGCCCATAGACCTCTATGGGATTCCGCACTCACATTCACACTTCTGAATTTCCGCTTGCGGAAATTCAGAAGTGTGAATGGGAGTGCGGAATCCCATAGAAGTCTATGGGTTTTAACTTGAGGCAGAAATCCGCAAGCGGCCATTCTGCCATGTGAGTAGACCCTTAGGCTGGGTTCACACTGCAGAATTTCTGGGCGGAATTTCTGACGGAGATCGAGCCGGCGGCTCTAGCACCGAGCAGACTGCTTTGCTGCCCCCATAGACTCCAATGCATTTCTGGCTGGATTTTTTGGGAGATCTGCTCAGAAATGCATTGCCAGGCTAGGTTCACACTGTGGAATTTCTGGGCAGAATTTCTGCTGGAGATCGAGCCGGCGGCACTAGGACCGCGCGGACTACATTGCTATCTCCATAGATGGCAATGCATTTCTGAGCAGATCTCCCAAAAGATCCACCCAGAAATGCATTGCCGTCTATGGGGGCAGCAATGCAGTCTGCTCGGTCCTAGCGCCGCCGGCTCGATCTCCGGCAGAAATTCTGCCCAGAAATTCTGCAGTGTGAACCCAGTCTTAGTCATCCTACTGTAGACAGTGACTTCATGTTTTGTGCCTTCTATCAATAAAAATGATTGGCTGGCCTATAAAACTCCCTATGTAGCCTGGCAGTCTTTTTTAAAGAGACACATTCACCCCTCAGACCCAGGTCAAAGGCCTCTACCACCCTGCTTTACCCTTTACTGAAGAAAGACATGAAGCCTATCCAGAAGGTCTGGCACCTTATGAACTGTTATAAGAATGCCTTGTGGCTTGCAATTCGGAGAGGAAATCGGAGAGGAAATATGCCTAAGACTCGGAGAGGATGCCCATCCAGAATTAACAGCCCTATTGATCCCCTCTGATCTAATGTGTTTTGTCTCTCAATAAAGCTTCAGGCCTGGGATCTCCCCTCCCTACCACCTTCTTTCCCAACTCCTATTCCTTATCACTGTCTGCAATACTTTATTGTTTGACCTTGTAATATGTGCAGGAATGTTAGTGTTGCAACACATTGTATGTATGTTTATTACGATTGATTCCTAATAAAAGTTTTTTTTCTCTATTGCTAATATCTGGTTCTGCACAGTGGAGGTGGACATGGCATGCTGGGTATGCTGGGTTCCACCTCTATTGCGCAAAGATGGCTATTAGCAATGGAGGCTAATACTGTGGTCATCTCTGAATCTGGGTAAGTGATACCTTGTTGTAATCCAGTTCACCAACACTAAAACCATGTGTGTTGATTTTAGCGCGGGTGAATCGGCTGTCAGCTTACACAGTGCATACATTGCCAATGCAAATAATAGATAAACTGCATAAAATATACAGAGCAAATACAACAAGGCACACAGAACGGAACAGAACGCAACAGAATGGGGTTGACATCTCCGACAACCATTAAATAGCACAGATAACATGCCTAGAAACCACTGAAGCAAAGGGAGACTTTACATTTTAAACATATAGGGGGAGATTTATCAAAACCTGTCCAGAGGTAAAGTTTCTGAGTTGCCCATAGCAACCAATCAGATCGCTTCTTTCATTATTCAGAGACCTTTTCAAAAATGAAAGAAGCGATCTGATTGGTTGCTATGGGCAACTCAGCAACTTTTCCTCTGGACAGGTTTTGATAAATCTTCCCCATACTGTTTCCCTGTATAAAAGCACTTGGACATTGGTGGGGAAAAAAATGGGACAGTAGACCAAACGTGTATCAATCTATTAACTATAATTCTGAATTTTAGGGTAGAAACTTGTCCTGCTACTTGTTGGGCTTGCTAAAGATGGCACAATAAGGAATGGACAATAAATGAATAAAACTACTGATTCAACCGATGACAAACAACAGTAAATGCATTACCTTAAATGAGGGTTGTAGGAGCAATGTTAACATGAAAAGGTTCAAGTAAGGGAAAAAAATCAATTCCCCGCGGCCCGCTAACAGCATGATGTGACAGAGGACACGAGGTCACACTTTATGTGAAAAGGAAATACAATTCCTCACTACAGTTCAAGCTCTTAACAGGGTCAGCAGTAAAGCTGCGGGTTGTACCCTCGTTGGAAACTTTACTCTCAAAGTAAATGTGGATGGTTTTCAAAGTATAAGTTTAACCTTGGTGAACCGACACTAATGCATGAAGAGCAAACCCATAATATATAACTATGAATGAAATCAACCAGGTTAGAAGTAGGAGTCTTCTGATAATAAAGCATGGAAGCCTCGAGGAAATCAGATACCTGTGGCTCCAATGTCCGCAGTGTCAGCAAATGTCTACCTTATATGGTTCAGAGCTCTTCTTCTGCAGAACTTTAAAGGGGTATTCCAGGAAATTTTGACTGTGCTACAAAGTCTGTAAAGTTAGTGTAGTTTATGATATAGTGTTACGGTGTTTGATGGCTGATCTTGCATTTCTTATGTGATCTTTGCCGTCTCAGGTTTTCCTAGGTTGCAATGCGGCCCGAGACATTACATAACTAGTTAGGTGTTGAAAGGGAGCCTGTCTTCTTCAATGAGTGGAGCGACCGCTGGGTGGGAGGGAGCTCATTCTCCACAGGGCTGCAGATAAATGCTCCAAGTGTGCCTCAATGGGTGAGATGCCTGATGTGTGGGAGTAAGAAAAGTGACCTCACACTTACAAACAAGGGATCATGGGATGTGTGGTTGGGGGGAGGGATTTCCAACAGGAAATAGCCATTTCACAAAAAGAAATCAGCAGCATTATGTTGGATTCACAACACAGCCATATAGCCTCAAGACAAGCATGACTCCTTCCTAAGCATGTCCATTACTGTCTGGCAGGTAAATACTAAAATCACCTTATCGTGAATAACCCCATTAATTCCCATGCAAAGACATAAGGGAGAAATATCAAAGCATTTCCAACCAATGTTTTTTGTTTTAACGCTTTCAATTGTGACCAGAAAGGGGCAAGAAAATTGGAGGAGGTGTAGAAAAAAGGAGGAAGAATGATCAACAATGGTCCAGCAAATGTATTAATAGTACAGCCAATGAATCCCCTCCTCTCTGAGCGATGGCTGTAGTGGTCTATTGGTTGGACTCTAACTGACAGACTCCTTGTAAGTCAGCTTCAGATGCCCCTACTTAATTAGGTGGCATTCATCTCTTATTACATTTGGCGCATTTCATGCTGATGATTTTCAGTCTAGGACTGGCATATAAAATAGCAGTTTTAATAAATATTTGTTTCTATATTATGATAACTATTTATATTATGTTGAATAATAAAACTGGGACTTCCTGTAGCCACCATTAGGATAGTGTAGGAGCACCACATACTGTAATAATATTTCGTAAAGCGCACATTCAGTATGCAGTAATGTACATAGATCCGCCTAGTGCTGTATGCAATACAATAACCCATTTTACTTCCCAACTGTACCCCGGATCATAGTGGGGCCTCACTTCAGTTGTCACTATAGGCTTCAGCTTTTTAAAAGCTCTTTCACATTTTTTTTTTTTATGGTGCTTTTGACACTTAGTAAGGATTTTTATTTGGACACATGCAGAACATTCTCAAGTGTTTCAATAATCCACTGTATGCTTATTCCAAGAGGATCACTCCAGTGGTCTTTTAAAACGCCACATTGATGCTATGTCAGCATAGTAATTGTTACGCCAAGCGCTCCGGGTCCCCGCTCCTCCCCGGAGCGCTCGCTACACTCTCCTCACTGCAGCGCTCCGGTCAGATCCACTGACCCGGGGCGCTGCGATACCGCCTCCAGCCGGGATGCGATTCGCGATGCGGGTAGCGCCCGCTCGCGATGCGCACCCCGGCTCCCGTACCTGACTCGCTCTCCGTCAGTCCTGTCCCGGCGCGCGCGGCCCCGCTCCCTAGGGCGCGCGCGCGCCGGGTCTTTGCGATTTAAAGGGCCACTGCGCCGCTGATTGGCGCAGTGGTTCCAATTAGTGTTATCACCTGTGCACTTCCCTATATCACCTCACTTCCCCTGCACTTCCTTGCCGGATCTTGTTGCCATCGTGCCAGTGAAAGCGTTTCCTTGTATGTTCCTAGCCTGTGTTCCAGACCTCCTGCCGTTGCCCCTGACTACGATCCTTGCTGCCTGCCCCGACCTTCTGCTACGTCCGACCTTGCTTCTGTCTACTCCCTTGTACCGCGCCTATTTTCAGCAGCCAGAGAGGTTGAGCCGTTGCTAGTGGATACGACCTGGTCACTACCGCCGCAGCAAGACCATCCCGCTTTGCGGCGGGCTCTGGTGAAAACCAGTAGTGACTTAGAACCGATCCACTAGCACGGTCCACGCCAATCCCTCTCTGGCACAGAGGATCCACTACCTGCCAGCCGGCATCGTGACAGTAATGTTATAACTAAAGGCACAGTATAAACTGCAACTATGGGGCCAACCGCAAGATATTTTAAAAGCCATTTCCATTATACTATGTTATCACAGAAGGGTAAATATACGTATTTCTGGTTAGAATTAACTTCATTTTGTGATTGTAATAATGTATTTTGTCTTAAAGGGGCACTCAGGAAGAAAAAAATGTTTTGAAATAAACTGGTGCTAGAAAGTTATACAGATTAGTAAATTACTTCTATATAAAAATCTTGAAGTGTACCTGTCTTTTGCAAAAACTTTTTATTTAATGTAGATAATATTATATGCATATGTGTACCATAAATTAGTTAAACATGTGCTTATTTTTGTGTGAAAAAATCATGGCTTGTAGCTATTTGCTATGTGTCTCTGTGCAGAGACAAAATACAGGAAGTGTGGGTGGACAAGCAGGGCTCTGTGCAGTGAGGACAAGCAGGGCTCTGTGCACTGAGGACAAGCTGGGCTCTGTACACTGAGGACAAGCAGGGCTATGTGCAGTGAGGACAAGCAGGGCTCTGTACACTGAGGACAAGCAGGGCTCTGTGTATTGAGAACAAGCAGGGCTCTGCACAGTGAAGGCAAGCAGGGCTCTGTGCACTGAGGACATGCAGGGCTCTGTACACTGAGGACAAGCAGGGCTCTGTACACTGAGGACAAGCAGGGCTCTGTACTCTGAGGACAAGCAGGGCTCTGTGCAGTGAGGACAAGCAGGGCTCTGTACACTGAGGACAAGCAGGGCTCTGTGCAGTGAGGACAAGCAGGGCTCTGTACACTGAGGACAAGCAGGGCTCTGTGCAGTGAGGACAAGCAGGGCTCTGTGCAGTGAGGACAAGCAGGGCCCTGTGCAGTGAGGACAAACAGGGCTCTGTACAATGAGGACAAGCAGGGCTCTGTGCAGTGAGGACAAGCAGGGCTCTGTTCACTGAGCACAAGCAGGGCTCTGTACATTGAGGACAAGCAGGGCTCTGTACACTGAGGACAAGCAGGGCTCTGTGCACTGAGGACAAGCAGGGCTCTGTGCAGTGAGGACAAGCAGGGCTTTCAACACTGAGGACAAGCAGGACTCTGCAATGAGGACAAGCAGAGCTCTTTGCTTTGAGGACAAGCAGGGCTCTGTGCACTGAGGACAAGCAGGGCTCTGTTCACTGAGGACAAGCAGGGCTCTGTGCAGTGAGGACAAGCAGGGCTTTGAACACGGAGGACAAGCAGGACTCTGCAGTGAGGACAAGCAGGGCTCTGTGGACTGATGAAAAGCAGAGCTCTGTAGAGTGAGGACAAGCAGGGCTCTGTACCCTGAGGAAAGCAGGGCTCTGTGCACTGAGGACAAGCGGGGTAGTACACTGAGGACAAGCGGGGCTCTGTGCAGGGAGGACAAGCATGGCTCTGTACACTGAGGACAAGCAGGGCTCTATACACTGAGGACAAGCAGGGTTCTGTGCACTGAGGACAAGTAGGGCTCTGGATGGGTGAGTGTGTGTGTCTGTCTCTCTGTCTGTCTCTATGTCTGTCTGTGTGTCTCTGTCTGTGTGTGACTGTCTGTGTGTGACTCTGTGTGTGTGTGTTTGTGTGTGTGACTATGTGTGTGTGTGTATGTGACTCTGTGTGTGTGTATGTGACTCTGTGTGTGTGTGTGACTCTGTGTGTGTGTGTGTGTGTGACTCTGGGAGTGTGTGTGACTGTGTGTGTGTTTGTGCGTCTCTTTGTGTGTGTGTTTGTGTGACTGTGTGTGTGTGACTGTGGGACTCTGTGTGTGTCTGTCTGTGAGTGTGTGTCTCTCTGACTGTGTGTGTTTGTGTGTGTGTCTCTCTGTGTTGTATGTGTTTTTTTGTGTGTGTGTGTGTGGGGGTGGGGGGGGGGGGTGGGGTTTGAACCAGCGATCTAATGTAAGGAGACTTTGACCCATTGTGGGAAACCTGCGGCCTAATGTGGGGAAACTACTACCAAATGTGCGGAGTCTATGCTACCTAATGTGGGGAGTCTATGCTACCTAATGTGGGGAAACTTCTACCTAATGTGGGGAATCTGTGCTACCGAATGTGGGGAATCTATGCTATCTAAAGTGGGGAATCTGTGCTACCTAATGTGGGGAAATTGCTACCTAATGTGGGGAATCTGTGCTACCTAATGTGGGAAAATTGCTACCTAATGTGGGGAATCTGTGCTACCTAATGTGGGGAAATTGCTACCTAATGTGGGGTAACTGGTACCTACCTAATGTGGGGGAGCTGGTACCAAATGTGGGGAATCTATGCTGCCTAATGTGGGGTAAATATGCTACCTAATGTGGGGAAACTGCTACCTACCTAATTTGGGGAAACTGCTGCCTACCTAAAGTGGGGGAACTGCTGCCTACCTAATGCTCCCCCCCTGGCAGTAGCACCCTCATCATCCATCAGGAATCCCCCCCCCCCCAGCAGTAGCACCTCCATCAGCAGATCCTGATGGTGGATGATGGAGGTACTCCTGCCAGGAGGATGATCCTGCCGATGGGTGGTGGGGGTGATACTGCCAGGGGGGATGGCCAGTAGCCCCCTCATCATCCTCCAACAACCCCCGCCCCCCAGTAGTAGCACCCCCATCATCCACTGGCAACACCACCAATACCCCCCTCCCGTGGTAATAGCATCAGTTAATGGATGTTGAGGGGTGTTACTGCGGTTGTGGTATTTTATTCAGAGGGTGCACTGTATGGCAACGTTATATTCAGAGGGTGCAGTTTGTGGTAGTATTATATTCAGAGGGCGCAGTGGGTGGTAGTATTATATTCAGAGGGTACAGTGTGTGGCGGTATTATATTCAAGGGTACAGTATGTGGCAGATTTATATTCAGAGTGTACCGTATGTGTTGGTATTATATTCAGAATGTACAGTGTGTGATAGTATTATATTCAGTGGGTATGGTGTATGGAAGGTTTATAATCAAAGAGTATAGTGTATAGTAGTATTATATTTAGAGGATACAGAGTCTGGCAGGTTTATAATAATACTTGTTTTCATATAGAGGATAAGAATGCGCTGACATAGTGAGGAGACGTCTGATCGTCACATTCTGCAGAGAGAAGTTTTAGCTGGAACAAGTCCTGGTGGTATGCACCATCTGAATTAGATAAGGGAAGACTATAGAGAAGACGTCACCTGTAGTCACTGATATCATTGTGTATTCTCCTCACTATAGAGAAGACGTCACCAGGTAGTCACTGATATCATTGTACATTCTCCTCTCTATGTCCTATCAGAGCTGTAGTCGCTTGTCAGTTCTACAGTTATGGTGAGAAACTACAACTCCCAGCATAACCTCACCACTGCTCAAAGGGGTACTCTACTGGAAAACATTTTTTTAATCAACTGGTGCTACAAAGTTAAACAGATTTGTAAATTACTTCTATTTAAAAATCTTAATCCTTCCAGTACTTATTAGCTGATGTATAAGCGATTCACAGGAAGTTCTTTTCTTTTTTAATTTCTTTTCTGTCTGACCACAGTGCTCTGTGCTGACACCTCTGTCCATGCCAAGAACTGTCCATAGTAGGAGCAAATCCCCATAGCAAACCTATCCTGCTCTGAACAGTTCCTGACATGGACAGAGGTGTCAGCAAATAGTACTGTGGTCAGACTGGAAAGAACTACACAACCTCCTGTGGAGCATATACCAGCTTATAAGTACTGTAATGATTAAGATTTTAAATAGAAGTAATTTAAAAATCTGTTTAACTTTTTGGCACCAGTTGATATAAAAGAAAATGTTTTCCAGTGGAGTACCCCTTTAAGTAATTCTGGGAGCTGTATATTTAAACAAGCAGGGCTCTGTACAGTGAGGACAAGCAGGGCTCTGTGCACTGAGGACAAGCAAGGCTCTGTACACTGAGGACAAGCAGGGCTCTGTGTACTGAGAACAAGCAGGGCTCTGTGCAGTGAGGACAAGCAGGGCTCTGTACACTGAGGACAAGCAGGGCTCTGTACAGCGAGGACAAGCGGGGCTCTGTACACTGAGGACAAGCAGGGCTCTGTGCAACGAGGACAAGCAGGAATCTGTACACTGAGGACAAGCAGGGCTCTGTGCACTGAGGACAAGGAGGGCTCTGTGCACTGAGGACAAGCAGGTCTCTGTACAGTGAGGACAAGCAGGGTCTTTGCTTTGAGGACAAGCAGGGCTCTGTGCACTGAAGACAATCAGGGCTCTCTGCACTGAGGACAAGCAGGGCTTTGAACACTGAGGACAAGCAGGACTCTGTGCAGTGAGGACAAGAAGAGCTCTGTGCAGTGAAGACAAGCAGGGCTCTGTGCAGTGAGGACAAGCAGGGCTCTGTGGACTGAGGACAAGCAGGGCTCTGTAGAGTAAGGACAAGTAGGGCTCTGTACACTGAGGACTAGCAGGGCTCTGTGCACTGAGGACAAGCGGGGTTCTGTGCAGTGAGGACAAGAAAGGCTCTGTACACTGAGAACAAGCTTGGCTCTGTACACTTGGGACAAGCAGGGATTTGTACACTGAGGACAAGCATGGCTCTGTGCACAGAGGACAAGCAGGGCTTTGAACACTGAAGACAAGCAGGACTCTGTGCAGTGAAGACAAGAAGGGCTCTGTGGACTAAGGACAAGCAGTGCTCTGTACACTGAGGACAAGCAGGGTTCTGTAGAGTGAGGACAAGCAGGGCTCTGTGCACTGAGGACAAGCAGGGCTCTTTGCACTGAGGACAAGCAGGGCTCTTTGCACTGAGGACAAGCAGGGCTCTTTGCACTGAGGACAAGCAGGGCTCTGTACACTGAGGACAAACAGTGCTCTTTGTTTACTTTTCTGGAGCCATTTGATTTGAATACATCTTTTCTTCCTTTGGAGTACCCCTTTAATTCACAATAGAGTCTTTGGCACCTTAAAGATTTGATATCAATAGCCCTTTAACTTTCATAATAACATTCGTAAAGTAAATGGATTCTAAGTAACAAATGTTTATTTAAAGGGTCATTTAGTTTATTTTTCATAAATGTCATATGTTTTTATGTACTCTTTTAGGGAACTCTTAGTTAATGAGAGGGGATGTCCAGCTCGGGTCAGGATCCTTATCTCTAGGCCAGGGTGGATATTTCCCCTGTGGTGGCACTGTAGGAAAATTAAAGGGGTTATCCAGGGAAAAACTTTTTTTTATATATCAACTGGCTCCAGAAAACTAAACAGATTTGTAAATCTTAATCCTTTCAGTACTTATGAGCTTCTGAAGTTAAGGTTGTTCTTTTCTGTCTAAGTGCTCTTTGATGACACGTGTCTCGGGAACCGCCCAGTTTAGAAGCAAATCCCCATAGCAATCCTCTTCTAAACTGGGCGTTTCCCGAGACACGTGTCATCAAAGAGCACTTAGACAGAAAAGAACAACCTTAACTTCAGAAGCTCATAAGTACTGAAAGGATTAAGATTTTTTAATAGAAGTAATTTACAAATCTGTTTAACTTTCTGGAGCCAGTTGATATATATATATATATATATATATATATATATATATATATATAAAAGTTTTTTCCTTGAATACCCTTTAAACAGGTTTTCCACAGACTACAGCTGATTACTGGGGTCTCAGCGGGGCTACACTTTGTACATATGAGAGAGGAGAACCTCTTTAAAACATTTTTCTTTTTTTGGGGGCCAAAACAGGGACACTCGACTCCATGGACTATGTCAGAAACTTTGCAAATAGTCTTAAAGGGGTATTCCAGAAAAAAAAATATTCTTATATATCAACTGGCTCCAGAAAGTTAAACAGATTTGTAAATTAAGTTCTATTGAAAAAAAAATCTTAATCCTTCTAATAATTATCAGCTGGTGAAGTTGAGTTGTTCTTTTCTGTCTGACAACAGTGCTCTCTGCTGACATCTCTGTCTGTCTCTGGAACTGCACAATGCAGAATAGGTTTGCTATGGGAATTTGCTTCTACTCTGGACAGTTCCCGAGACACGGGTCATCAGAGAGCACTTAGAAAAGAACAACTCAACTTCAGCAGCTCATGTACTGAAATGAAGTACTGAAAAAATTTGGATTAAGTAATTTACAAATCTGTTTAAATTTCTGGAGCCAGTTGATATATAAAAAAAAAGTTTTTTCCTGGATAATCCCTTTAATTATGTGTGCAGCTACTATGAGGACCTGAGTGTCTCTATAGTTACATAGTTCATAATGCTGAAAAAAAAAAAAAAAAAAAAAAAGTCCCTCAAATTTTACCTATAACCTTAATGTGTTGATCCAGAGGAAGGCAACACCCCCTATGAGGCAATCTTCCCATAAAAGAGGAGAAATTCATTCCTTAATTCAATACAGCAATTTGAATAAATCCCTAGATCAATGTTCTATCCAGATTGGTCTAGTGTCCATAACTTGTAATATTATATTTCTCCAGAAAAACACTCAGACCCTCCTTGACCTTATGAACTTATAAACTTATTGTTTATTAAAGGGGTACTCCACTGGAAAGCATTTTTTTTTTTTAATCAACTGGTGCCAGAAAGTTATACAGATTTGTAAATTACTTCTATTAAAAAATCCTAATCCTTCCAGTACTTATCAGCTGCTGTATATTACAGAGGAAGTTCTTTTCTTTTTGAATTTCCACTCTGTCTGACCACAGTGCAGTAAAATACTATAATCTGCTATTTGCTAATCTGCTATAATCTAATTAGAAATATATAATTAGAAAATAAAATAAGATTAAGGACAGGCCCTGGGGGCGAATTTGGGGGGCGGGTCAAGTGGTAGAAGGGGGGTCCCAGGCCTTGAGCTGTGTAAGGCCTTGAGCTGTGCACAGATTTTGAAATTACTTCTATTAAAAAAATCTTGATCCTTCCAGTACTTATTGTCGTGTCCCGGTAGAGAACATGGTTTTGTACAGTTACTAAAGTCCTCTCAGGTAGAGTCCCTCAAGTCCACAGGGCTCTCCTGCAGGATTCCCCTAGGTCACTATTATGATTTCTATTGTATATAGCTCATGTACATTTATTATAAGTATTGTACAGTGAATATAAACTATGTATAAAAGTTGTTAGGATGTTTAAACTGTATAAGACCTTCCTAAGGTCATGTGATATGGTCCACCTGATACCCAGAGTTCCAGAGGCACAGGTCCTGTACAAGTTCCGTCCTGTAAAGCTAGGCCAAAGCCTACAAGTCTGCAGCCACATCTACAAGTTATGTCTCTACTGTCCCTACCAAAGTCATAACAGTAGTACAGTGGCCTACACCATCATTATTACCATTACAAGTCCAAGCAAGCCTGAGAGGTTCCCTGTGTCCTGGTCACCTCTGTGGAAGTTGGCTATCTGTAAGGACTGTTATACTGCCTTCTTCAGTAAAGGTCCAGTTGCATCAAAACCTGCTTTGGACTCTCATTTAATATATGCAGTTTCTGGGTTGGTTGTCTGCAGTGCCCTACACCATACAACCACATCCTGGCGTCACGAACACTAGAGGTTAACAGCATCTTGTCCCAGGGGTTAATACCATCTGGCCCCACCAATGCCACTGCTACACCCCATGGTCCCTCCATACACTGTGGGTCACCACATTATCAGGTTCTGTATGTTCCACAGGAAGTTCTTTTCTTTTTGAATTTTTTTTCTGTCTGAGCACAGTGCTCTCTGCTGACACCTCTGTCCATGTCAGAAACTGTCCAGAGCAGGAGAGGTTTACTATGAAGATTTGAAGTTATTTTATATCTGTTTTACTTTCTGACACCAGTTGATTTAAAAAATAAATGTTTTCCACCAGAGTACCCCTTTAAAATGAATGCAAAGATGGACCCTTATATAGATTCTACACTGCTGAGGTCATAACAGCTGATTATAGAAAGACATGTTCAGCTGCTCTTTAAAGCAATAAGGATCCTACTATTGCTATATACAGAATGGTAATAACAATGATAATAATAATAATAAAAAATAATAATAATAAAGTAGTGATAACATTTGCAGAAAGATTAGCAATATAGTGGAGTTCGGAGATGAGACATCCTACACCTCATGTCCACTACTGACTACAACCTGATTGGACATAGGATCAATAGCCAGGTATTTTTTCAGTCTGCGATCTTGATAGATAGATTATTATTTTCCATGGACAGGGCAGGTTTGTTGCACTAATGCTATGAGTTCTGTGGGTTCTGTACAATTAATTCTCTGATCTGAGATAATTTTATTAGAGAGGTGTCTGTTGGGATCATGTAATGCTGGATATGTTCCAGTTGTTGCAGATCTGTATTTGCCTAAAATGAATAGATTCTTGCGGGGCCTCATACAGTATGCTGGTGGCCCTTTTCACCATTTAGATTTTACATTTGCAAATTCAGACGGAATCTGAAATTAAAGGGGTATACCTGCCTTATGTAGTGATAGCACACTATAGTGGTACATGGAAGTCCCCCTTTGGGAATCCCATCAACCTTATTCAGCATATATTTCTGTATATTTCTATATGTCTGTATTGCTGTAATTTTATGACATTTTTTCAATAAAGAAATAAAAAGAAAAAACAACAACAAAAAAAACCTTATTCAGCATTGCAGACCCTTCAAATCTTTCCTTGCATATTACCTCCTCTTAACATTTTCATTGTTGCAAGTATACACTGCTCAAAATATTAAAGGGAACACTAAGATAACGCATCCTACATTTGAATGAATGAACTAATCGTGTGAAATACTTTCGTCTTTACATAGTTGAATGTGCTGACAACAAAATCACACAAAAATTATCAATGGAAATCAAATTTATCAACCCATGGAGGTCTGGACATGGAGTCACACTCAAAATCAAAGTGGAAAACCACACTACAGGCTGATCCAACTTTGATTTAATGTCCTTAAAACAAGTCAAAATGAGGCTCAGTAGTGTGTGTGACCTCCACGTGCCTGTATGACCTCCCTACAATGCCTGGGCATGCTCCTGATGAGGTGGAGGATGGTCTCCTGAGGGATGTCCTCCCAGACCTGGACTAAAGCATCCGCCAACTCCTGGACAATCTGTGGTGCAACATGGCGTTGGTGGATGGAGCGAGACATGATGTCCCAGATAAGCTCAATCGGTTTCAGGTCTGGGGAACGGGCGGGCCAGTCCATAGCATCAATGCCTTCCTCTTGCAGGAACTGCTAACACACTCCAGCCAGCTAGCATTGTCTTGTATTAGGAGGAACCCATGGCCAACCGCACCAGCATATGGGCTCACAAGGGGTCTGAGGATCTCATCTCGGTACCTAATGGCCGTCAGGCTACCTCTGGCAAGCACATGGAGGGCTGTGCGGCCCCCCAAAGTAATGCCACCCCACACCATTACTGACCCACCACCAAACCGGTCATGCTGGAGGTTGTTGCAGGCAGCAGAACGTTCTCTACTGCATATCCAGACTCTGTCACATCTGTCACATTTGCTCAGTTTGAACCTGCTTTCATCTGTGAAGAGCAAAGGGTGCCAGTGGCGAATTTGCCAATCTTGGTGTTTTCTGGCAAATGCCAAATGTCCTGCACGGTGTTGGACTGTAAGCACAACCCCCACCTGTGGACGTCGGGCCCTCATACCACCCTCATAGAGTCTGTTTCTGACCGTTTGAGTGGACACATGTACATTTGTGGCCTGCTGGAGTTCATTTTGCAGGGCTCTGGCAGTGCTCCTCCTGCTCCTCCTTGCACAAAGGCGGAGGTTGCGGTCCTGATGCTGGGTTGTTGACCTCCTACGGCCTCCTCCATGTCTCCTGATGTGCTGGCCTGTCTCCTGGTAGCACCTCCATGCTCTGGACACTACACTGACAGACACAGCAAACCTTCTTGCCACAGCTCGCATTGATGTGCCATCCTGGAATAGCTGCACTATTTGAGCCACTTGTGTGGTTGTAGACTCCATCTCATGCTACCACTAGTGTGAAAGCACCGCCAGCATTAAAAAGTGACCAAAACATCAGCCAGGAAGCATGGGAACTGAGAAGTGGTCTGTGGTCACCACCTGCAGAACCACTCCTTTATTGGGGGTGTCTTGCTAATTGCCTATAATTTCCACCTGTTGTCTGTTCCATTTGCACAACAGCATGTGAAATTGATTGTCAATCAGTGTTGCTTCCTGAGTGGACAGTGTGATTTCACAGAAATGTAATTGACTTGGAGTTACATTGTGTTAAGTTTAAGTGTTCCCATTATGCTTTTTGAGCAGTGTACATACATGAAAATTTTATATGCAATGACCATGCAATTGCATGTTATTTACTAAAGTTACCTCAACCCCCCCTCCCCAATCCCATCTCCTTAATCCTCCCGCCATTTTCGCTTGTATCTTGACCCCCTATACTATGTTGTTCATGATTCTATTCTATAATCAGTAATTTTATGTTGTTTTTTGCTTTCTTTTATATTTCTTTTAAAACAGTGAACATATATGAATCCATATTAAAGGGGTACTCCACTGGAAAACATTTTCTTTTAAATCAACTGGTGCCAGAAAGTTAAACAGATTTGTAAATGACTTCTATTAAAAATAATCTTAACCAGTACTTATCAGCTGCTGTATGTTCCAGAGGAAGTTCTTTTCTTTTTGAATTTCTTTTCAGTTTGACCACAGTGCTCTCTGCTGACACCTTTGTCCATTTTAGGAACTGTCCAGAGCAGAAGAAAATCTCCATAGCCAACCTATCCTGCTCCAGACTGTTCCTAAAATGGACAGAGGTGTCAATTGTGATCAGAAAATAACTTCCTCTAGAACATACACCAGCTGATAAATACTGGAAGGATTAAGATTTTTAAATAGAAGTAATTTACGAATCTGTTTGACTTTCTGGTGCTAGTTCATAAAAAAAATTTTTTCCAGGGGAGTACCCCTTTAAGTATTAACTAATACTTATACAAAATGTATTAAGTTGTAGACTTGTGCACAAGAAAAATTTTTGTTTCGTTTTTTCGTTTTGGATAAAATTTTCGGTTCGGTAATACTTAATAGTTTTGATTTTTTGGATACATTCGGTATTCGGGTGTTCGGTTTGATTTTTCGGATACATTCGGTATTCGGGTTTTTATTTTCTTTTGGATACATTTGTTATTCGGGTACATTCGGGTATATCTTTTTTAAGCAGGGGACCATTATCGGGAGCGTGTGTGCAGAAAAAGAGGGCAGCCACAGAGATCGGAACATTGGAAGACAGGTAAGATAATATAATTTTATGTGATTACAGGTAAGATAATATAATTTTATGTGACTACAACACCCACCCAGCATGCCCTGACAGCCAAAGGCTGTCTGGGCATGCTGAGAGTTGCATTTTTGCAACAGCTGGAGGCACACTTTGGCAAACATGCGCAAAGCTTTTTAATTCATTTTCAAATTCCGCTCACTTTTTTCAGAAATGGGTTAATAGGTCAATGACATCCATAGTAATTGCCGTGGGAACATTTTTCATTCATAAAACCGCAGACTTAATTGGATAATTGCCGTGTAGAACGTTGAGACCCCAAACGTTCTAAACGGCAATTATCCAATTAAGTCTGCGGTTTTATGAATAAAAAATGTTCCCACGACAATTACTATGCATTTCATTGACCTATACGAACCCAGTTCAGAAAAGAGCGAGGGATATTTAAAAATGAAAGTAGTTAGAACATAGCTCATGTTTGCAAACCACCCAGGGTGTCTCCAGCTGTTGCAAAACTGCAACTCTCAGCATGCCCAGACAGCCTTTGGCTGTCAGGGCATGCTGGTTGGGTGTTGTAGTTTTGCAACAGCTGGAGGCACCCTGGTAACAGTAACAGAAACAGTGTGTAGCGCAACAGTGTTAGCGCAAGGACCAATAAAAAATGAGAATGAATTCTTTAATTTTGTTTACGGATAATGAATGCATTCGTTATTTTGCTATTTGTATTATCGTGGCTATTCGGGAATGTTGAAAATATGTTTTCATGCATTCGGAACGGTACGAATGCCCGAAAATGGTAAAATTCGGTAAATTAGACATTCATGCCGAAACGAATTGCTAAGTCTATTAGGTTGCATACATGTTATCTCTCGATAAAAAAGTAATTTGCAATCAAATCTTTCCTTAGGCAGATGGCTGAATTGCAGTACATCTCAATACATGTGAATGGGGCTGGGTGACGTTCCATGCACAGCACTGATTTAGCGTTGCAACTCCTTTTATTCTCAGTATCTCAGTATTAATTATAAAGTGATGCCACAACCTAGCGATATGACATCACTTTATAAAAGATGTCATATAAAATAATTCTAGTGGTAAATGTATTTGTTTACCTGATGTTTCCTGTTAAACTGATTATCAGACCCTAAAAATAGCTGAAGATGTTTTTTATATTGTCATGATTCCTGCACCATCAGTCCCCGGTGTCTAACACCTCTTTCTGTTGACATGTTAGTGTGAAAATGCATTGTCCAGCAGCACATGGTAATGGTGACCCATCACTAACCATAGCTGTATGTTATTTCTAGTGATATCACTATAGTTGGGTGTCATCTATATTGACATCACCATCGCTGGCAGTAGTCCATAGTGATATTACTATAGTTGGGTGTGGTCTACAGTGACATCACCATAGCTGGGTGTGACCCATAGTGACATCACCAACGCTGGTTGTCATCTATAGTGGCATCACTATAACTGGGTGTCATCTATAATGAGATTACCATTAATTGACTTCCGTAGTCATGTTGTTCTGGAAGCCACCCCATCACACTCAGAAGACAAGTAACAGTGGGGTACTCAAGTGGTTTTCAGTATATCAATGCCCACTTATTTATTAGGTATATGTATTAAATCTTTTGCAGCCATTCAAATCTTATTTAAAGAGGTCTCAAAACCACTTACATTTTTTCTAAGCTTTAAATTATGATGGACATTGCTTATGTAAAGGATGGACACAGTAAGCTCAGTGTCAGTGCTCTAATATGGGGTGTAAATTATAGCTGAGCTCTACATCAAAAGCAACCAGCAGTCCCATGTGCAATATCCTATTAATATGGCTGACTGCTGTGGTGTAGAAGACGTATTGTGCCCAATGTATGACGTTCCGAAAATATTGTTGGTGAAATACCACTTTAAAGAAACATAAAATACTATGTCTTCAGTGTATAAAATGTAATGACACCGCTGATAATATCTTAGGGTTTGGTTAAAGCAAATGGTCTCCTTCATCAGTTTACGCCTTAGCACAGTGACTTGCTGGCCTGCTTGGCAGAAAGTTAAAACCCCAATATCCCGCCCGTGCCAAACCGTCTGCTGCGCACAAATAATTCAGATCCCTCACCGTTATATTGAAGATCTTTCCTTCCTACAAGCCTACAGATCCACAATCATCTAATGTATGGGCAAAGCCTCTCATAGTTCAAGGTTATGTTATTCTCCAAAGGCCGGCACTTTGTCGGATGCCAAGCTGCTTTCTCGATTTATCCGGCCAGTCTCTGACTGACCTCATTCTGGGTGTGCCGGCACTGTTATTTGTAACATATGAGGTGAAAGCCACAGGAAATGAGGATTATTGGTTTGTGTTAGAAATATTTTATACAACTTAAAGAAGTGAGCTGATGATATGTTACAGGGGGAAGTTTGTGTTGAGCTCTTAACTTTTTAGATATGGTAATAGTGAAGCAATTTTGTAATATATAGGATCAAGTTGCTGAGGAAATTGTGGATTGACCATATAGTCCATAAATGTTTAATAGACACATAAAAGATATATCTTAAGGTACCAATAATATGCAGGTTTACAAAGTTTCAGATATCTGGACATCATAATTGGAGCAAATGGTAGAATATATTTTGTCCTGGATTAAAATAATGGTCTAGAAAAGCATCCACCCTTATTCATGGACCCAGGTAGGGCATATAAACATCATAAGGTGGGGTCCACAGTTGAGATCCCTATTTAGAAGAGGGGTTCCTGTTCTGGTAGACTTAACCAGTTCTAGTGTTACATGGATGGCCATTCTGCTACATTGCTCCTGCAGTGGAACTGTCTAGCTGATTACGGCTTGCCCTAAAACTTTCTGTATTGAGACCCACAGCCATCCACTGATTTCTGAAATGGCTGCAATCTAAAAGGTTGTACTGCAATACTCAATACATCGTGAAGATAAAAGTGGCACTATTCAAAAACTTGTCAAGGTTTACTAAGATTAGGCAGTTTAAGATTGTGTTAGATTTTTAACAGTGACTGGTGCATCTTACACTGTATGCTCAGTCTACACCACCTCTGAGGTTGTGTAGTTAAGGACAGTTTTTTAGCATAGACTTAAAAAAAATTGGCACAATTAAAAAAATAAAATGGTAAAAACAAGGCAAAATTATTTTTAAAATGTGTCTACTTTATTAACAAACATATGCATTTATTTTTTTTAGGTCAGGGTGTCTAAAAAATTTTAAACTAATGGATACTTAAGTATCTGAACTTTCACCACTGTTGACACTAAGGTACCTGGCTTCTTGCTGTTTATCATTTTCTGGTGAAGTCTGGAAAAGCAGGAAATGCATGCACAGGCAATCAGTGTTGAAAAAAACCTGACTGAAAATCTCTTTAAGTCTATGGTTAGGGCTTTTTTTCACCTCTAGTCCTTTAAATAGGCACTGTCATTTCAACAAAATCTGCATAGATCAAGAGTACAAGTGAAGATGAGAAACTTTGTAATATATCAGCTCATTCAGGGATCAAATTACAAGTAATACAAGTCTATGATGGTTGGAAGAGGGAGAAGGGAGAGGAAGTGTGTCACAATCACACCCTATTGGTCCAGCCAAGACGCTAGAGAGAGTGTGATGGTGTAAGGGTTAAAGCCACCAGACCTCTGGGTATCCACTACTAGTCCCAGCAAGTCAGCAGAGTAACCCTTTGATAAACGTATTTCACCAGAGCTTCCTTCAGAAAGGTGAGTTCCTATATTTAGAGATCAAAGACCAGAGCTGATTAATTAAACATTTAATCTGATAAAAGGTATCACAGTGCTACGTATAAAAATAAACAAATTACATACAGGTACAAAAATATATAAAAGAGTTCAACAAGACAAGTTCAGAAAACAAAAAGAAAAGTCCTTACAGCATAAAGGTATAGCAGTCCTTGTGAGTGAATCTCCAGCTGTTGGTTTGTCCAGCATCTCAGTTTTATAGTGGCTCTTTAGGAGGGAAAAAACTCCATCCCCCCCTCTGATCCCACCAGGTGGGGGGCATCTCTCTTCAGAGTCCCTTATCTTATGATGGGACCAGAGACATCTCATATTCTGCTGCTACGAAGGCTTTTGACTTCAAAAGAAGTATAACACAGACAGACCCCCCCCCCCCCCCAATAAAACTGGAATACACAAAAACAAATGAACCCTCACCCATGCCTTAGATTATACATTATACACATGCACAATTATAATACACATGTATGATTCCATAATCAGGCCTTGAGCCTGACAAAGTGCCTGGGTACCCACACAAGCTGCAGAGAGAGACACAGTAGAGATAACCGTGTAAGAAAGAGATCTCAACCCAGGGCTTTATACACAGGTTAGACTGTTCACTGTTTTTATCATGGATACCAAATTGTGACTGTTGTTTAGTCTGTGTCAAGAGACATAGAAGGGCAGAATCTCCTTGTGTGTGTGTGTGTGTGTGCGCGCGCGCAGTGTGTGGGAGACACCATAGATGTTAGGCTTTTATAGTGTCTTCCATACGCTGCTCCTATAGGAAGGAAAAAAATTATATATATATATATCGAAAAGGATAGATAGTTTGATAGTAAGGATATCCTGACATGTCTAATATTGGGGAATATCAGGAATGGACTTGAGGAGTATTGATTTAGCGAAAGAAGGAGCAGAGCAGTATATGGAGTAGAAACAATGAATGCAGTTGTTGTGGAGTCTGTTGAGGGAAATTGTTCATTGTGTCCCACTGCCCAATGGGTGGTGAGAATCTTAAATGAGTTCCCTGTCTAAACTGTAAAATTAGTAACTTGGCATGGAATGATCAGTCCCTAGGGACATTTCACCCACCTCCTGTACAAGGTATAGGAAGGGAGCAGGCAAACAAGCACCATGCCCTTCTGTACAGAGCTGTTGTGCATGGGGGCATAAATGAGCATCAGGCGGGGAATAATTTTGACTTTTGCAACGGGTGGTTTCTTCTTAGGTAGGCTGTTACTTCACTTACCCAATGTAGGTATCAGATATTGTACTAAATATCACTAAAAATGGGATCAGATTTAAAACACATGACTGAAAAAGGCCATACTTACTAATACAATCCAAGATTCAAGCAGAATACAGGCAGACCACAATGTTATATGAGGATGGTTGCTTAATTGTTATGTATAGAGATGAGCAAATTTTTGAAAATATTTTTATTCTGCTGATTTGCCGAATTTTCCGAAAATATTTGGTTCGCTATTAAAAACTGCCATTTCTGGGCTAGAGAGCTTCAATAGGGGTGTAGAATACTTTGCCTTGTCGTTACACGCATAGGGAGTGTGCTGGGGTAGTGAAATAATACTGTTATTCAGTAGGACATGCAGATTACAGGCATTGCTATTAGAATCACTGCCGCAGAGCATCTGGATGGGGCAGCAGGGTCGGGAGACCATGTCGTGTCACAATTGAAGAGATTAAAGAGATTTTTTTAATTTAATTTTTATTTAATTTAATTAGAATTTATTTAAATTTTTTTAATCCTTTTTTGAAGACCCATTCTGGAGAGCATCAAGTTGCCGGTGCCCCGCAAGGCGAGCTACGACATGTTCCAGCCCCTGCCTCTCAGCACCCCAGCCCCCTGACTGTCTTACTCTGTGTGGAACTGCGAATGTTGCATTTAATCATTTATGGTTCATTGTAGGGATGCACCGATATATCGGCGAACGATACACATCGGCCGAAAATAGCTATTTTGGGGAAATGCCGAAACAACAAAAAATTTGCCGATAATGACCCACCTCCCCTGCCCGCCCACAGCTCAAGTTACAAACACTGCCAGTGCCCACCAATCTGAAGCCCTTGCCACTTGCTGTCACTCTGCCAAGACCGCACTCAGACTGACCTTCTGTGCGAGTGGCGAAAATTCTCCCGTACAGTGCAGGTATAGATGGCCACATTGAAAATGAAGGAGGGAGTGGGGGGGATCAGCACAGCTAAATACCTTCAGACCCGCCCCGCACCTCTAATCCATTTATTTCCCGTGCTTACAATCAGCTCCCGGCGGCATAATCTTGCGGCCGGCAGCTGTCTTTTGACTTGATTTCAGCCTGGATGTCTGAGGCACTGCAGAGGTAACTCCGCTCCCCCACACCTCCCCATTCCCAAGACCATCCCAACTCACCATCTCCCGCTGTCCGAACCGCTCCGGGGCCGCTCGGGGGCCTCTGCAAGCTCCGCTTCCCATATACCATTTACCAAATAGAAAAACCTGCTATTGGCTATTTCAAAATGCAATAGCCAATCGCAGGTTGGCTTTTGGACCCGCCCTCTGCCTGCTGAAGGAGTAAGTTCTCCTTCAGGTCCGCTCCTCTGCAGATAGTGGGCAGGTCCAATAGCCAACCTGCGATTGGATATTGCATTTTGAAATAGCCAATAGCAGGCTTGCTATTGTTTTCAATTACTGCAGTACGATCTTACCTTAGTTAAATAGTAGAGGCGGTGATGAATGAAAATTGCCGAAGAGAGAGCGGGGAGGAGCGAGTTGAAGCCACGCCCCCTCATCCCCCCTCCCGGAGGATGGAGAGCGGAGCGCTGCATTTTACCAGAAGACGGGGAGAAGTCATTTTCGGTATCGGTTTCGGCCGGATATTTTTTTAAATTTCGGTTTCGTTTCGGTTCAGAAATTTCCATTTCGGTGCACCTCTAGTTCATTGTTAACGTTCCAACCTGTTTTATTGGATTCTTGTGGTAATTCCACAAGTAATATATGACGACGACCATGGGGCCTCAGTCTTGCAAAAATGTTTACATAGATTTTTTTAAAATTTTAATAGAAGATTTTGAATTGATTCACAAGTTTATTGTGCTAGCATCATGAGGAGATCACATGGTGGCACAATGACAGAGCCTGGTAATTGGAATGAGCAAACTTTAAATCCTTTTTTGAGGACCCATTGGAAGGCAAGTCTGGTGCCAGCAGCTGCAGTGTAAATTATGGCAAAGCTCCTAGTTGTATCTTAAAATCGTGCTGTTGGTCCGCCGCGAGGCCAGCTACCGCCTGTCCCAGCCCCTGCCACTCAGCGCACCCCCATGCTCTGAGTGTCCACTTGAAAAAGGAGGGACTGCAGTACCAGCAACTTGGACAGTAGCACATTCAGCTTCTGTGCCGTTGGATAAGTGGGCGCATAAAGCTAGAAGTGGCTGCAATGAAAAAGCTCGCACTTGTATCTTAAAATCGAGCTGGCGGTCCTCCGCAAGGCCAGCTACCACCTGTTCCAGACCCTGGTTCTCAGCACTGACTGTGAAAGTGCGAATGGTTCATTAAATCAGTTATGGTTCATTGTCATCGCTCCAACCTGTTTCATTGGATTCTTGTGGTAATTCCACAGGTAATATATGACAACGACCATAGGGCCTCACAATTGAAAAGATTGAAGAGATTTTTTTAAATTTAAATTGAAGATTTTGATTACATTCACAAGTTTAATGTCCCGGATGCCCGAAGCCTTTACTTTAAACTAATACTGTATAACCTCAAAACCCAATATAACAAGGAGTCACATGGCGGCACAACTGGTGCCAGAAAGTTATACAGATTTGTAAATTACTTCTATTAAAAAAATCTTAATCCTTCCAATACATTTTATGGGCTGTATACTACAGAGGAAATGCTTTTCTTTTTGGATTTCTCTGATGTCACGACCACAGTGCTCTCTGCTGACCTCTGCTGCCCATTTTTAGGAACTGTCCGAAGCAGCATATGTTTGCTATGGGGATTTTCTCTTGCTCTGGACATCCAGAAATGGACAGCAGAGGTCAACAGAGAGCACTGTGGTCATGACATCAGAGAAATCCAAAAAGAAAAGCATTTCCTCTGTAGTATACATCCCATAAAATGTATTGGAAGGATTAAGATTTTTTAATAGAAGTAATTTACAAGTCTGTTTAACTTTCTGACACCAGTTGATTTAAAAAAAAAATCCACAGGAGTACCCCTTTAATGTAGCAACAGCATGAGGAGACCATATGGTGGGAAAATGACACAGCCTGGAGATGGCAGCAGCATGTGGAAACCATAATGTGGCAGAATGACCCAGCCTGGAGGTGGCAAAAGCCTGACAAGACTATAGAGCCTCACAATTGAAAAGATTAAAAATATTTTGTAAAATTTAAATGGAAGACTTTATATAGATTAAAATGTTAAAAGTTTAATTTAATGTGCCAACAGCATGAGGAGACCATATGATGGCGCAATGACACAGCCTGAAGGTGGCAGCAGCATGAGGAGACAATAGGGCCTCACAATTGAAAAAATTTAAGATATTTTGGAAATTTTTTATTGAAGATTTAAAATAGATGAAGATAAAGTTTCATTTAATGTGCCAGCAGCATGAGGAGACCACATGGCCAAGTTGTGTCTGGGTCCTCTGTCTTGTCTTCCTTATCACCCTGTAGCTCCACAGCCTGCTCTTGCTCCTCCCCTCCTGTCAGATGACTATAAAAACCACCCATTTCACAAAACCTTGCCTGTGCTCCACTGTCCCCCTCCCCTCCTCCTCCTCCAGTTCAGCTCCCACAGGGCTCATGTGGCCATGAGATGTAGGCGCCACATCTCCAGTGCCCATGACCAGCCATCGTTTCCAACACGTGTTGTAGGATGTGTAGCAGTGAAATGATGTTGTTTGTCCCGTAATCCTGGCGACTGACTAATAATGTGGCTTCCTCAAAGGGCCTGAGCAAACGGCAGGTGTCACATATGAGCTGTCACTAGTTGACATTGAAGTTACACAGGGGAGTCCCCCTATCCTCTTGGATCATTAAGAAATCGGTAATGGCTTTTCTTTGTTCGTATAGCTGGTCCATGGATGTTGGATGTCGTTCTGATTCTTCAGCTCAAGAAGGGTGTGCTTTGTGGTGTACGAGTGGATGAAGTGCATGCAAAGTTTTCTTCCCATTGTTAGGATGTCTTGCAGATGGGGGGGAACACTTCAGGAATCACTGAAAAACCAGACTGAACACATGTGCCATGCAGGGCGCATGGCTCAGGCTTCCTTGAAGCAGCGCAGACAAGATGTTTTTCCCGTTGTCGGTCACTATGGTTCCCATTTCCAGTTTTCGTGGAGTAAGCCAAGATTTGATTTCTTGATGAATCACTTTTAGCAGTTCCTCCCCTGTGTGACTCAGTTCGCCAAGAAAAGCGTGACAACGCCGTGCCTTGCACACATGGTATTCTGAAGGGGAACTGAGACTTGTCCATGCAGTGGAGGCTGAGGACATGGTGGAAGATGAGGAGAGGAGTTGCACATGGTCACAGGACCAACGGCCTGAGAGCTTGGGGGTGGAAGTGACGTGACCTGTCCAAGATGCTGTTGTGGCTGTGCAGGAACCACATTCACCCAGGGGGCCATAAAGGACATGTATTGTCGTTGACCGTAATTACAGCTCCACATGTCGGTGCTGCCGTACACTTTGGTACACTTTGGTAGAGTTGGTTGGTGGGTGTTGATACCAGTACCCGGTGACGACGGTGGGTGAAAGAAGGACAATTCTGCATCAAATGTGTGGCATCAGGCGAGTGGCAGGATCAGAATAGTAGTTGAGGCAGGTAGGCAGAAGAAAACGGTCTCTTTTGGCAAAGTGTTGGTGTGCACAAGTAAGTATTGTGGATATGCATTAGCCAAAACTTGACTTTTCTTAGGATAAAATATATGGACCCAAAACTTTTTTTGAAATCCAACAAAAGGAAAGGTGTGCAAAAACACCATGTGCCACCTACACCACCAAGTATTGATGCAATGCAAAGACCTCTAAAAGGTGGAGGGGAACAACGTATGATCCATTGTAACTTCCCATGTAATGCCCTGCTCTTGCTTTAATTCCCTTCTTGGTGTAACGCCTGCGCTCCGGCCAGCCATGAGCGGTCTTTGCTCATGTCTGCCGGCAGGGCTGGGATTCGCATTGCGGGGCGTGCCCGCATGGGAATCCCAGCCCGTCACTCACCTCCCTCATCTTCCGCCATATGGCGGCCCAATAACACTGCCTGGAGGTGGCAGCATCAGCATGAGGAGACCACATGGCGGCACAATGACAGAGCCTGGAGGTGGCAGCATCAGCATGAGGAGACCATATGGCGGCACAATGAAAGAGCCTGGAGGTGGCAGCATCAGCATGAAAGCCATGCCAACTGAGAACTGAGGGTTGAGTCTGAGGAACTTACTGACTGTGGACTGGGGGTGTTGGATGTCACTTGGGAGGAAGTGGATGACCAAGTGAACCAATCAATCATGGCTGCTGGGTTGCTGGTAGAGACACGGCTGCTAGCTGACACCAGGAGCTCAGACCTCTTGCTGCGATTCCTGCTGCCACACATCCCTACTCTGCTGCAACCTATGCCTGCGTCTGATAAATTTAGGCCTCTGCCACTCCTCTGTGCATGTCCTGGCACTTCTCTGCCTGACATACTCATACACCATCTGAGTGCGTATATGTTACACTTATGAGAGGATTCCACTATGCTTAAAACTGTATTAGGCTGCATTTACACCTCGTTTTCAGCCTATGGTTGCCGTATCTGGCTGGGGGAGGGGAAAACAGGGAGCTCCCGTACCCCAGCTGGACAAGCTTTGAAATCCATTTACTTTAATGAGCCAAGCGGAGTCAAACGGTGACTCCGGTCGGCTCATTTTTGACCCGTATGCAGTTTCCTGACCGGACCCAAAACCGTAGGCAGCCATCTTGCGGCAAGCCATTCCATCGTTCTATTGCAGAGAAAGAGAGAGGGAGAGAGAGTAGTGTGTGTTGCACATAGTGTTGAGCGGCATAGGCCATATTCGAATTCGCGAATATTCGCGAATATATGGACGAATATTCGTCATATATTCGCGAATATTCGCATATTCGTTATATCCTCGTTTTATTTTCGCGTATGCGAAAATACGCGCATACGAAAATTCTCATATGTGGAAATTCGCATATGCGAAAATTAGCATATGCTAATTTTCGTATATGCGAATTTTCGCGCGCCAGTCTCACACTGTAGTATTAGAGCCTTCTTTACACCACACAAGTTGGAAGCAGAGAGGGGTGATCACTGTGATGTGTACTGTGAAGAAAAAAAAAAAAAAAAAAAAAACGAATATTCGTAATTACGAATATATAGCGCTATATTCGCGAAATTCGCGAATTCGCGAATATGCGATATTCGCGAATAATATTCGAATTGCGAATATTCGCGAGCAACACTAGAACGAAAAGCATTTTTACAGTAGTGATTCACTTCAAGCCCAAATCCAGCCTAGGAGCACTGATAGGGAAGGGAGAGAGATTAAGAGAGAGAATGCAATTTTGGGTGTCGTACACAGCGACTGTGTGCTGCAGCACTGGTGTGTATAACAACTGAAAAGCTAATTGTAGCCAGCCAATTAGGTTGAAGAGAGCACTGAAAGCTATAATCATATAATAGTGCCTAATACAGGTTGCGTAGTGGAGCGTATTGTCCTCTATTAGGTGTAACCTGTGCGTACATAGGTGGTGTACCATTTTGTTCCTGTTAAAGTCTTAAGGGCCTAGTTAATGTGAAAGGCCAGCCAAAAGTGCACACCTGCTGCTGTTCTCGACAGATACTGTTTTATGCGTAGTGGAGCATATTGTACTCCCCTCATAAGTGCATACCACAAACATACATCTACATGGTGTATCATTTTGTTCCTGTTATAGCCCTAAGGGCCTAGTTACTGTTAAAGGCCAGCCAAAAGTACACACCTGCTGGTGTTGTAGACAAATACTGTTTTAAGCGTAGTGTAGCGTATTGTACTCCCCTCATAAGTGCATACCAAGTACGGACATCTACGTGGTGTACCATTTTGTTCCTGTTATATTCCTAAGAGCCTAGTTACTGTGAAAGGCCATCCAAAAGTACACACCTGCTGGTGTTGTAGGCAAATACTGTTTTAAGCATAGTGGAGTGCTTAAAACATATACGCACTAAGTATGGGAGGCAGAGAAGTGCCAGGACGTGCACAGAGGAGTTGCAGAGGCCTAAATTCATCAGAAGCAGGCAGAGGTTGCAGCAGACTTGTGGCGAGTGGGAGCTGGAATCACAGCAAGAGGCCTGAGCTCCTGGTATCAGCTAGCGGTCGTGTCTCGACCAGCATACCATCTGCTGTCATCGATTGGTTAACACAGTCATCCACTTCACCCCAAGTGACATCTGACAACCCCAGTCAACAGTCGGTGGGTTCCTCAGACACAGCTCTCAGTTGGCATGGCCCGGGAGCAGTCCCTGTCCTCCAATTGCCTCTTTCTTATGCTGTTTCCTCTCCCATAGAAGTATCCTATGCTGTGCGTTCAGCTTCACTTTTTAGTCAGGACGATCTACTAGAGGACAGTCAGCAGCTACTGCCCAGCCAAGAAGTGGAGGAGACATCCCCCGCTTCCTTCACTAGGCGGGCAAGTAGTGATGAGGATAGTGGCGTGGTAGGTGGTGTTGGGAGCGTTCAAGCTCCGGAAGCACATACTGTTGAGGATCCTGAGGAGGACATCAGTGACGTGCAGACACAACTCGATGATGATGAAGCCGATCACACTTGGATACCGGGTGCAGAAGGGGCTTCATCATCATCAGGAGAAGAGGGTGGCAGATTGCCCATGAGTTAGCAAGATGGTAGCATAGTTGGGAGTCAGCATGGTGGCAGCAGCGGGAAGTCTGGTGCCTAACATGCCTGGGGTAGACCACCTGCTTCGTGGCAGCCTACCTGCCCGGGAGGTAGTGGAACAGGGGTCCTTGGAGTCGGCGGCAGTAGCAGTCAGTCAGTGCGGACTGTTGGGGGGAAAATCAGCGACAGCTCCACAGGGAATGGGAGGACTACAGTACCCAGAAAGATTATCAGAATTGGGGTTATTTAGTTTAGAAAAAGGAAAGCTTAGGGGAGACCTAATAACTATGTATAAATATATCAGTGGACCTTACAGAGATCTCTCCCATGATCTATTTATACCCAGAACTGTATCCATAGCAAGGGGGCATCCTCTACGTTTATACTAAAAAAGGTTTCTACACCAGCACAGATGGGGGGTTCTTTACTGTAAGAGCAGTGAGACTATGGAATTCTCTGCCAGACGAGGTGGTCATGGGGAACTCTGTAAAAGAGTTCAAAAAGGGGTCTGGATGCATTTTTGGAGAGTAATGACATTGCTGGTTATGGATACTAGATTTATAGGGACAGAAGGTTGAGCCAGGGATTTATTCTGACTGCCATATTTGGAGTCGGGAAGGAGTATTTACCTCTTGTATGAGTTTTTTTTTGCCTACCTCTGGATCAACTCAGATGGGACTCAATAGGGACATAGGTTGAAATTGATGGACTTTTTTCAACCTTATGAACTATGTTACTATGTTACTCTTCACTGTGGCAGTTTTTTCTCAAGTATCCAGAGGATGTTAACATGGCCACATGCAATAAAAAAAAAATATCTTTAATCTTTTCAATTGTGAGGCCCTATGGTCGCGGCAGGCTGCTGCCACCTCCAGGCTGTGTCATTCTGTCACCCTATGGTCTCCTCTTGCTGCTGCCACCTCCAGGCTTGGTCATTCCACTATATGGTTTTGGTCTTTTCATGCTGGTGCCACCTCCAGGTCATTGTGCTGCCATGTGGTCTCCTCATGCTGCTGGCACATTACATAAAATTTTATGTTAATCTATTTAAAATCTTCAATTTAAATTTTAAAATATAAATTTAATATTTTCAATTGTGAGGCCCTATGGTCTCCTCTTGCTGCTGCCACCTCCAGGCTTGGTCATTCTGCCACTATATTGTCTCCTTATGCTCCTTCCACCTCCAGGCTGTGTCATTCTGCCACTATATGGTCTCCTCATGCTTCTGCCTCCTTCAGGCTGTGTCATTCATCAAGAAATCGAATCATGGCTTACTCCATGAAAACTGGAAATGGGAACCATGGTAACTGACAATGGGAAGAACATCTTGTCTGTGCAAGGAAGCCTGAGCCATGCGCCCTGCATGGCACACGTGTTCAATCTGGTTGTCAAGTGATTCCTGAAGTGTTACCCCCATCTGCAAGACATCCTAACAATGGGAAGAAAACATTGCATGCACTTCAGCCACTCGTACATCGCAAAGCACACCCTCCTTGAACTGCAGCGTCAGAACAGCATCCCCCAACATAGTCTGATTTGCGTTGTTTCCACACGGTGGAATTCTACCCTCCATATGTTGGACCGACTATACGAACAGAGAAAAGCCATCAACATTTTCTTAATGATCCAAGCGGATAGGGGGACTCCCCTGTGTAACTTCAATGTCAACTAGTGGCAGCTCATACGTGACACATGCTGTTTGCTCAGGCCCTTTGAGGAAGACACATTATTAGTCAGTCGCCAGGATTACGGGACGAACAACGTAATTTCACTGCTACATATCCTACAACTCATGTTGGAAATGATGGCTGATCAGGGCACTGGAGATGTGGTGCCTACATCTAATGGCCACATGAGCCCTGTGGGGGCTGAACTAAAGAAGGAGGAAGAGGGGGACAGTGGAGCACATGCAAGGTTTTGCGAAATGGGTGGTTTTTATAGTCATCTGACAGGGAGGGGAGGAGCAGGAGCAGGCTGTGGAGCTACAGGGGATGAGGAAGACAAGACAGAGGACCCAGACATACCGTAGCCATGTGGTCTCCTCATGCTGCTTTAATCTTCAATTAAAATTTTCCAAAATTTCTTTAATCTTTCCAATTGTGAGGCCCTATGGTCTCATCAGGCTGTTGCCACCTCCAGGCTGGGTCATTCTGTCACATTATGGTCTCCTCATGCTGCTGACACATTAAATGAAACTTTAAATCATCAATTAAAATTTTCTAAAATATCTTTAAAAGGGTACTCTGCCCTTAGACTTCTTATCCCCCTATCCAAAGCATAGGGGATAAGATGTCTGATTGCGGGGGCCGGAGCATTGTGACATCATGGCTCCGCCCCTCGTGATGTCACGGCCCGCCCCCAAAATACAAATCTATTGGAAGGGGGTGTGGCGGCCATCATACCCCCTCCCATGGACTTGCATTAAGGGGGCAGACCGTGATATCACAAGGGGGAGGAGCCGTGATGTCACAATGCTCCGGCCCCTGTATCGCCCGTCATTACGCACAGAGAGAGTTAGCTCTGTGCAGTAATGACAGCGGGGTGCTGCAGCCGAGACCCCGGGGGTCCCCAGCAGCGGGACCCCCAAGATCAGACATCTTATCCCCTATCCTTTGGGTAGGGGATAAGTTGTCTAGGGGTGGAGTACCCCTTTAATATTTTCAATTGTGAGGCCCTATGGTCTCATCAGGCTGTTGCCACCTCCTGGCTGGGTCATTCTGCCACTGTATGGTGTCCTCTTGCTGCATCCAATTCCAGGCTGTGTCATTTTACCACATTATGGTCTCCTCATGCTGCTGCCACCTCCAGGCTGTGTCATTGTCCCACCATATGGTCTTCTCATGCTGTTGGCACCTTAAATTAAACTTTTAAAATTTTAATCTATATAAAATTTTCAACTAAAATTTTACAAAATATCTTACATTTTTTCAATTGTGAGGCCCTATGGTCTCGTCGGGCTGCTGCCACCTCTAGGCTCTGTCATTGTGCCGCCTTGTTATATTGGGTTTTGTGGTCATACAGTATTAATTCAAAGTAAACACTTCAAGCACCCGGGACATTAAACCTGTGAATCTAATCAAAATCTTCAATTTAAAAAAATCTATGTAATCTTTTCAAGACTGAGGCCCTATGGTCATCAACTTCAGATATCACCTGTGGAATTACCACAAGAATCTAATGAAACAGGTTGGAGTGATAACAATGAACCATAACTGATTAAATGAAACGTTTGCACTTTCACAGTCGGGGGCCGTTGAGAGGCAGAGGACTGCCAGCTCGATTATAAGATACAAGTACAAGCTTTTTCACTGTAGCCACTTCAAGCTTTATGTGCCCACTTATCCAACGGCACAGAAGCTGAATGTGCTCCTGGTACAATGGTTAAAACAATGGTAAAATAAATTCAAATTAAGTTAAATAACAATTATATAAAAAAAAAATCTCTTTAACCCCTTAACGACAATGGATGTAAATGTACATCATGGTGTCATGGTACTTAACGCACCATGACGTACATTTATGCTCCACCATGACCGCGAGCACAGGACCGGTGTTCACGTCATGCGTGGCAGGTCCCGGCTTCTATCAGCAGCCAGGGACCTGTCGGTAATGGTGGACATCCGAAATTGCATGGATGTCCGCCATTAACCCCTCTGGTCTCGCATCTGGCGGCAATGTGGTACTTTAAATGGAATGATCGGATCGCCCGCAGCACTGCCATGGGTATCCGATCATCCATAATGGCGGATGGAGGTCCCCCCACCTGCCTCCGTCAGTCTCCAGGGGTCTTCTGCTCTGGTCTGAGATCAAACAGACCACAGCAGAAGATCACCGATAACACTGATCAGTGCTATGCCCTATGCATAGCACTGAACAGTATTAACAATCAAATTATTGCTATAAATAGTTCCCTATGGGGACTATTAAACTGTAAAAAAAAAAAAGTTAAAAATCCCCTCCCCCAATAAAAATGTAAATCATCCGTTTTTCCCATTTTACCCCCCAAAAAAGCGTTAAAAAAAAAATGAATCAACATATTTGGTATCGCCACACACATAAAAGTCTGAACTATCAAAATATAAGGTTACCGTAATTATCCCGTACAGTGAACGGCGTAAATGTAAAAAAAAGTCCAAAATTGCTGCTTTTTTGTTACATTTTGATCCAAAATATTAATAAAATATTAATAAAAAGTAAAACCTAAGCAAAAGTGGTACTGATAAAAACTACAGATCACGGCGCAAAAAATTAGCCCTCAAACTGCCCCATATACAGAAAATTGAGAAAGGTATAGGTGGTCAAAATAGGGCAATTTCAAACATACTAATTTTGTTAAAATAGTTAGAGATTTTTTTTTAAATGGTACAATTATGGAAAAGCATATATCATAGGTATCATTTTAATCGTATTGACCCACAGAATAAAGAAAATATGTCATTTTTACCGTAAAGTGTACAGTGTGAAAACAAAACCTTTCAATTTTCCCACATAAATTTTTGGATTGCGCCATACATTTTATTGTAAAATAAGTGATGTCATTACAAAGTAAAATTGGTGACGCAAAAATCATGCCCTCATATGGGTCTGTGGATGGAAATATAAATAGTTATGAATTTTAAAAGGCGAGGAGGAAAAAACAAAAATGCAAAAATAAAATTTGCCTGGTCCTTAAGGCCAAAATGGGCCTGGTTCTTAAGGGGTTAACCTCTTCAATAGTTATGCCATATGGTCTCCCGACCATGCTGCCACATCCAGATGTTCTGCTGCAGTGATTCTAATAGTGATGCCTGTAATCTGCATGTCATACTAAATAGCATTATTATTTCACTAACACAGCACACTCCCTATGCGTGTTACAGCAAGGGATAGTGTTCTACACTCCTATTGGGGTTCTCTGTAGCCCAGAAATAGCTATTTTAAAAGCGATTTGCCACAAATAAATTCGGACCAAATTAATTTTTTTCTGAAAATTTGGCGAATCGGCCGAATCAAATTTTTCAAAAATTCGCTCATCTCTACTAGCAATAAACACATAGACTAGAGAAAAGACTATAAACTCATGGTACCCTAGGGCACACCAGGTTTGTGGATTACCCCTGCTGCAGCCAAAACCTGCCTGTTTTATGGTTGAAGAGACTGTCTCTATTTGTGGCAGAGTCAGTGACCTGTTTAAGTCTCCACGGTATTTGGCTTCCTAATTGCATCTCTCAAAAATTCCTATGTCACAGTCCCCAGAATAGTCACAGATTTGTGAAGGTGGCTTTGATGGAGTAGTAGCATAGTCAGGAATAAAGCCATTAGACATCACTAGCAGAGCAGTCAGGATGTGACAGAGGGCAAGACAGTAATGGTCAGAAATAAAGACAATGGTCAGAGACAGAAGAAGAACAGATACCAGGTTAAAATTTAAAGGGTGAAGCTAAAATGATGTTGAAGAGCAGAGAAAAGGTCAATATCAGGGTCATTTAGGAATCAGAAGCCCAAGGAATGAGAGCCAGGAAAAAGAATGGTCAGAGTCAACAGGCAAAGTAGGACAGGACAACATAGAAAGGCCAGAGCTCAGTCCAGTAGGGCTGTAATAGACAGTTGGAGCACCCAGGCTGTCTAGCACCCAGATCTAGCTTTCAGCTGGGGGGGGGGGGGGGGGGGACGGGGGGGGGGACACTTGCCTAGACAAGGGAATTAAACTGAGGAGGAAGAGGAGATTTGGTCGGGAGACATAACTTATTTAATTGTAGAGTTGGGTAGGTTGGAACGTGGCCCTATGATGTATGTAATTGTTTTCAGAGAACCATGCACCATTTGAACATGCACCCAACCCCCTTACCACTTCAGGAATTGTGAAATGTGTCTGTGCTGTTGGAATGGCTAGAAAGCCTGTTAATGTGGAAATGTGGTTTTACTTACTAACAGTGTTAAATACAATTTCATCTTTTTTATTGCATTGTAAAGATTTAGAAAAATTGTTAAAGTAGACAAACAATCCTGTCTAATTGGGTTCAGCCGCCCACAGATGTCCTAGGGCTCTCATACTTGGTCATCATTGCAAATGTTAGGTTTCATTGGATTACCATGATGGGAACCTTCTAGGGAATATTGGATCAGGACAAAAATCTCTGGAACCACCGAGCAAATGATTGAGACGCTTAACACCTTATTTATTGTGTGCACTCCCCAAATCCAACTGGTTATTTTAATATTACATTGATATTTTTCTAGAAGCCTTGAGAATTAGACCGCACATTCCAGCCAAAAGTATGATTCAGCTTGAGGTTGGCAATTCTGATCTTATATTTCCAGCTTGGACGGTGCGTCAAACCGATTATAGAAAACCTGCAAATCTGATTTACAACCAGAATCCCAAGAGAGAATGTCTGTGTCAGTACCCTATAGCCCCAA
The DNA here is from genome assembly GCF_029499605.1 of Hyla sarda. Classification (NCBI taxonomy): domain Eukaryota; kingdom Metazoa; phylum Chordata; class Amphibia; order Anura; family Hylidae; genus Hyla; species Hyla sarda. The sequence goes on from NC_079200.1 coordinate 54,017,472, forward strand.
ACACATGTACTCAGGAATATATATTGTCACGATGCCGGCTGGCAGGTAGTGGACCCTCTGTGCCAGAGAGGGATTGGCGTGGACCGTGCTAGTGGACCGGTTCTAAGCCACTACTGGTTTTCACCAGAGCCCGCCGCAAAGCGGGATGGTCTTGCTGCGGCGGTAGTGACCAGGTCGTATCCACTAGCAACGGCTCACCTCTCTGGCTGCTGAAGATAGGCGCGGTACAAGGGAGTAGACAGAAGCAAGGTCGGACGTAGCAGAAGGTCGGGGCAGGCAGCAAGGATCGTAGTCAGGGGCAACGGCAGAAGGTCTGGAAACACAGGCAAGGAACACACAAGGAACGCTTTCACTGGCACTAAGGCAACAAGATCCGGCAAGGGAGTGCAAGGGAAGTGAGGTAATATAGGGAAGTGCACAGGTGAAAACCCTAATTGGAACCACTGCGCCAATCAGCGGCGCAGTGGCCCTTTAAATCGCAGAGACCCGGCGCGCGCGCGCCCTAGGGAGCGGGGCCGCGCGCGCCGGGACAGAACAGACGGGGAGCGAGTCAGGTAGGGGAGCCGGGGTGCGCATCGCGAGCGGGCGCTACCCGCATCGCGAATCGCATCCCGGCTGGCAGCAGGATCGCAGCGCCCCGGGTCAGAGGACGTGACCGGAGCGCTGCAGCGGAGGGAGTGAAGCGAGCGCTCCGGGGAGGAGCGGGGACCCGGAGCGCTCGGCGTAACAGTACCCCCCCCCTTGGGTCTCCCCCTCTTCTTGGAGCCTGAGAACCTGAGGAGCAGACTTTTGTCAAGGATGTTGTCCTCAGGTTCCCAGGATCTCTCTTCAGGACCACAACCCTCCCAGTCTACTAAAAAAAAATTTTTCCCTCTGACCTTTTTGGCAGCCAAAATTTCCTTGACCGAGAAGACGTCCGAGGAGCCGGAAACAGGAGTGGGAGGAACAGATTTGGGAGAAAAACGGTTGAGGATGAGTGGTTTGAGAAGAGAGACGTGAAAGGCATTAGGGATACGAAGAGAAGGAGGAAGAAGAAGTTTATAAGAGACAGGATTAATTTGACACAAAATTTTGAAAGGACCAAGATAGCGTGGTCCCAACTTGTAGCTAGGGACACGGAAGCGGACATATTTAGCGGAGAGCCATACCTTGTCTCCAGGGGAAAAAACGGGGGGAGCTCTTCTTTTCTTATCCGCGAACCTCTTCATGCGTGAAGAAGCCTGTAAGAGAGAATTTTGGGTCTCTCTCCATATAATGGAAAGGTCACGAGAAATTTCATCCACAGCGGGCAGACCAGAGGGCAAGGGGGTAGGGAGGGGGGGAAGAGGGTGACGGCCGTACACCACGAAAAATGGGGATTTGGAGGAAGATTCAGAGACCCTGAAGTTATACGAAAATTCGGCCCATGGAAGGAGATCTGCCCAGTCATCCTGGCGGGAGGAAACAAAATGTCGCAAATAATCACCCAGGATCTGGTTAATTCTTTCTACTTGTCCATTGGACTGGGGATGATATGCAGAGGAAAAATTTAATTTAATCTTGAGTTGTTTACAGAGAGCCCTCCAGAATTTAGACACGAATTGGACCCCTCTATCCGAGACAATCTGCGTAGGCAACCCGTGAAGACGAAAAATGTGTACAAAAAATTGTTTAGCCAACTGAGGCGCAGAAGGAAGACCAGGAAGAGGGATGAAATGTGCCATTTTGGAGAATCGATCAACGACCACCCAAATAACGGTGTTGCCACGGGAAGGGGGTAAATCAGTAATAAAATCCATACCAATCAGAGACCAAGGCTGTTCGGGGACAGGCAGAGGATGAAGAAAACCAGCGGGCTTCTGGCGAGGAGTCTTATCCCGGGCACAGATAGTGCAGGCTCGCACAAAGTCCCCAACATCCGTCTCCAGAGTCGGCCACCAATAGAAGCGGGAGATGAGTTGCACAGATTTCTTGATGCCCGCATGACCTGCGAGATGGGAGGAGTGACCCCATTTGAGGATTCCGAGGCGTTGGCGTGGAGAAACAAAGGTCTTTCCTGGAGGAGTCTGCCTGATGGAGGCAGGAGAAGTGGAGATCAGGCAGTCAGGTGGAATGATGTGTTGCGGAGGGAGATCAACTTCTGAGGCATCCGAGGAACGAGAGAGAGCATCGGCCCTAATGTTCTTATCGGCAGGACGAAAGTGAATCTCAAAATTAAATCGGGCAAAGAACAGAGACCACCGGGCCTGGCGAGGATTCAGCCGTTGGGCCGACTGGAGGTAGGAGAGGTTCTTGTGGTCGGTGTAGATAATAACGGGAAATCTTGATCCCTCCAGCAGATGCCTCCATTCCTCAAGTGCTAATTTAATGGCTAGAAGCTCTCGATCCCCGATGGAGTAGTTCCTCTCCGCTGGAGAGAAGGTCCTAGAGAAAAAACCACAAGTGACAGCATGCCCGGAAGGATTTTTTTGTAGAAGAACAGCTCCAGCTCCTACTGAGGAGGCATCAACCTCCAATAGGAAGGGTTTGGAAGGGTCAGGTCTGGAGAGCACGGGAGCCGAAGAAAAGGCAGACTTGAGTCGTTTAAAGGAGTCTTCTGCTTGAGGAGGCCAGGACTTGGGATCAGCATTTTTCTTGGTTAAAGCCACGATAGGAGCCACAATGGTAGAAAAATGTGGAATAAATTGCCTGTAATAATTGGCGAACCCCAAAAAGCGTTGGATAGCACGGAGTCCGGAGGGGCGTGGCCAATTTAAGACGGCAGAGAGTTTGTCTGGATCCATCTGTAGTCCCTGGCCAGAGACCAAATATCCTAGAAAAGGAAGAGATTGGCATTCAAACAGACATTTCTCAATTTTGGCATAGAGTTGGTTGTCACGAAGTCTCTGAAGAACCATACGGACATGCTGGCGGTGTTCTTCTAGATTGGCAGAAAAAATTAGGATATCGTCCAGATATACCACAACACAGGAGTATAACAGATCACGAAAAATTTCATTGACAAAGTCTTGGAAGACGGCAGGGGCATTGCACAGTCCAAAGGGCATGACCAGATACTCAAAGTGTCCATCTCTGGTGTTAAATGCCGTTTTCCACTCGTCCCCCTCTCTGATGCGGATGAGGTTATAGGCGCCTCTTAAGTCCAATTTAGTGAAGATGTGGGCACCTTGGAGGCGATCAAAGAGTTCAGAGATGAGGGGTAAGGGGTAGCGGTTCTTAACCGTGATTTTATTAAGACCGCGGTAGTCAATGCAAGGACGTAGGGAGCCATCTTTTTTGGACACAAAGAAAAATCCGGCTCCGGCAGGAGAGGAGGATTTACGGATAAAGCCCTTTTTTAGATTCTCCTGGACGTATTCGGACATGGCAAGAGTCTCTGGGGCAGAGAGAGGATAAATTCTGCCCCGGGGTGGAGTAGTACCCGGGAGGAGGTCGATAGGGCAATCATAAGGCCTGTGAGGAGGTAGAGTCTCAGCTTGTTTTTTGCAGAAAACATCCGCGAAGTCCATATAGGCCTTAGGGAGACCGGTTACTGGAGGAACCACAGAGTTACGGCAAGGGTTACTGGGAACCGGTTTTAGACAGTTCTTGGAACAAGAGGACCCCCAACTCTTGATCTCCCCAGTGGACCAATCCAGGGTTGGGGAATGAAGTTGAAGCCAGGGAAGTCCAAGGAGAATCTCCGAGGTGCAATTGGGGAGGACCAAAAGTTCAATCCTCTCATGATGAGACCCGATGCTCATAAGAAGGGGCTCCGTGCGGAAACGTATGGTACAGTCCAATCTTTCATTATTTACACAATTGATGTAGAGGGGTCTGGCGAGACTGGTCACTGGGATGTTGAACCTGTTGACGAGAGAGGCCAAAATAAAATTTCCTGCAGATCCAGAGTCCAAGAAGGCCACTGTAGAGAAGGAGAAGGCAGAGGCAGACATCCGCACAGGCACAGTAAGACGTGGAGAAGCAGAGTAGACATCAAGGACTGTCTCACCTTTGTGCGGAGTCAGCGTACGTCTTTCCAGGCGGGGAGGACGGATAGGACAATCCCTCAGGAAGTGTTCGGTACTAGCACAGTACAGGCAGAGGTTCTCCATACGGCGTCGTGTCCTCTCTTGAGGTGTCAGGCGAGACCGGTCGACCTGCATAGCCTCCACGGCGGGAGGCACAGGAACAGATTGCAGGGGACCAGAGGAGAGAGGAGCCGAGGAGACGAAACGCCTCGTGCGAACAGAGTCCATATCTTGGCGGAGTTCCTGACGCCTTTCAGAAAAACGCATGTCAATGCGAGTGGCTAGGTGAATAAGTTCATGTAGATTAGCAGGAATTTCTCGTGCGGCCAGAACATCTTTAATGTTGCTGGATAGGCCTTTTTTGAAGGTCGCGCAGAGGGCCTCATTATTCCAGGACAATTCTGAAGCAAGTGTACGGAATTGTACGGCATACTCGCCAACGGAAGAATTACCCTGGACCAGGTTCAACAGGGCAGTCTCAGCAGAAGAGGCTCGGGCAGGTTCCTCAAAGACACTTCGGATTTCCGAGAAGAAGGAGTGTACAGAGGCAGTGACGGGGTCATTGCGGTCCCAGAGCGGTGTGGCCCATGACAGGGCTTTTCCGGACAGAAGACTGACTACGAAAGCCACCTTAGACCTTTCAGTGGGAAACAGGTCCGACATCATCTCCAGATGCAGGGAACATTGGGAAAGAAAGCCACGGCAAAACTTAGAGTCCCCATCAAATTTATCCGGCAAGGATAAGCGTATCCCAGGAGCGGCCACTCGCTGCGGAGGAGGTGCAGGAGCTGGCGGAGGAGATGACTGCTGAAGCTGTGGTAGCAACTGTTGTAGCATAACGGTCAGTTGAGACAGCTGTTGGCCTTGTTGCGCTATCTGTTGTGACTGCTGGGCGACCACCGTGGTGAGGTCAGCGACAACTGGCAGAGGAACTTCAGCGGGATCCATGGCCGGATCTACTGTCACGATGCCGGCTGGCAGGTAGTGGACCCTCTGTGCCAGAGAGGGATTGGCGTGGACCGTGCTAGTGGACCGGTTCTAAGCCACTACTGGTTTTCACCAGAGCCCGCCGCAAAGCGGGATGGTCTTGCTGCGGCGGTAGTGACCAGGTCGTATCCACTAGCAACGGCTCACCTCTCTGGCTGCTGAAGATAGGCGCGGTACAAGGGAGTAGACAGAAGCAAGGTCGGACGTAGCAGAAGGTCGGGGCAGGCAGCAAGGATCGTAGTCAGGGGCAACGGCAGAAGGTCTGGAAACACAGGCAAGGAACACACAAGGAACGCTTTCACTGGCACTAAGGCAACAAGATCCGGCAAGGGAGTGCAAGGGAAGTGAGGTAATATAGGGAAGTGCACAGGTGAAAACCCTAATTGGAACCACTGCGCCAATCAGCGGCGCAGTGGCCCTTTAAATCGCAGAGACCCGGCGCGCGCGCGCCCTAGGGAGCGGGGCCGCGCGCGCCGGGACAGAACAGACGGGGAGCGAGTCAGGTAGGGGAGCCGGGGTGCGCATCGCGAGCGGGCGCTACCCGCATCGCGAATCGCATCCCGGCTGGCAGCAGGATCGCAGCGCCCCGGGTCAGAGGACGTGACCGGAGCGCTGCAGCGGAGGGAGTGAAGCGAGCGCTCCGGGGAGGAGCGGGGACCCGGAGCGCTCGGCGTAACATATATATTATCATATAGAGAATACCAAGAAATTTCCATTGCTTATGGCAAGCATCTGTAGCAGAAGACAATGGAGGTACAGTCATCCCCGGAAGAGCTGATGTCTATATTTTCTAGGTGGTTCTTTTTATGATTTAGTTAATCTATCATTTACCAACACATTCATGTACCACACTGGCATAAAAGGAACATATATGCAAAAATCCAACCTAACTGGTTGGTCCTTGACCTTCGCATCAAATTTTAAAGTGGTAAAAGCTAAAATTGACTGAATCGAGCAATAAATGGTAAAAAAAATTCCTGCCATATGATGTTCTACTGGTTTTGAGATGTTGCTCCTGTTCCTCATGCTATAGATGAATTCACTTACTGGCTGTCAGGTGAAGCTTATAGCCATACTGCTGCCAATGTGCTCTGTGTCTGTCTAATTTTCTACATGTATCTTGCAATAAAAAGTGTATACCTTTTATTTATGTGACTGCTAACTGGTCCCCTTATTCTGCCCTACAATAAGTTCTAGGGGTATCTGAGTTCTGAGAGCAATGACTGCTGAAAGTAAAGTCTAATACATGTCAGTGTTGTTTCCTAATATACTGCACCAAAAAGCCAGTAAGCGGATCCTTAAACATCCTACGGTACAGATGTCAGACTAAAGCACAAACCAGGCATGGATTCTTTACTCATAACAAAGACTAGGGCTAGAAAATGGGTCCATGGGGATTCTCTTGCGATCCATGTTTAAAAAAAAAAATAAAAAAAGTCAAAAAATGTATAAAAAAAACAAACAAATTTACTGATATCTACCTCACACTGGTTCCCCTTGTCCGTTTAGCCTCTAGTCAGCACTCCGGTCTTTCTTTAGGACTTTTGCAGTCATGCATTCTCTCCTTCATCTTCCATTTTTTCTTAATAACTTAAAGGGGTACTCTGCCCCAAGACATCGTATTCCCTATCCCAAGGATAGGAGATAAGATGTCTGATTGCTTGGGCTGTGTGGCCTCTGGGACCCCCCGCAAACTCCAGGCCAGCTTGGAGCTTCTGTGTTCATGATGTCACGTCACACCACCTCCATTCATGTCTATGGGAGGGGGGTGATGGCTAGTACATAGCCGTCATGCCTCCACCCTTAGACCTAAATAGAGGGGGTGTGACGGTTGTGGTCGCCTGTCATCCGGCACAGAGTGGAGTTTGCTCTGTGTACCGGATGACTGGGGTGCCACGCTGCAGATCGCAGGGGGTCCCAGCGGCCAGACCGCCATGATCAGACATCTTATCCCCTATCCTTTCATCCTGGATGTCTAGGGACAAGGTACCCCTTTAAAGACACTAGAGCAAGGATGGATTGACCAGAGCAGTGCATGACTATCATAAAGAGTTATTAATATTGTTGTAAGATACATCAATATGCAAGTCATTGACTTCTCTTGAAATTAATTTTCTCACCACCAATTCTTATCAGCTATCAGCTATCCACAAGATATATAGGCCCTAATTTATCAAACTATGTGAGAGAAAAACTGAAGAGATTTTACCATAACAACCAATCACAGCTCAGCTTTCACTTTACCAGAACTCGTTAGCTGAGCTGTGATTTGTTGCTGTGGGAAAATCACTCCCCATTTTCTCTCCCATAGTTTGATAAATCAGGGCCATAATGTGTGCCTGACCGCTGGATGTGCCAGTGCTAGGATCTTACCGATCGCAAGAATGGTACTCCAGGAGGCCCATAGAGCTGAACTGAGCAGCATTAGATATTTCAAGAGAAAGACATAAGACCCCCTGCTGCTTTTGCAATCATTGAAGGTCCCAGTGGTAGGGCACACAGCGGCCAGATGTTGTTGGTAGAAAAATCCCTTTAAGTTGGCCATACACAAGAGGGTTGAATGGTGATCTTATGCATAAAGAGGCCTCCTGTAAGACCCGAAGGGTTAATTTGCACTGAGAGCTTTTGTTTATTCTTCTTGCTGTGGTTACGCTTGTCTTCTGAGACTGGTCAGCTGACCTTGATTGGAGCACCTGTTCTGGCTACTATATAAGCTGGCAGTCTGCTCTCACACCTTGCCAGTGAAAGAGCTCCTACTCGTAGCTAGCGTTTGTATTGTATCTTGAATTTCTGGCATATTTGACGTATTAGCTCCGCTCTTTGACTCTTCTCCTGTTTCTGCGATTTGGCATTCTGTAATCTCTTGTGGACTCAGCTTGTGGACTGTGACATATTGGCCCTCATTTACAAAAGTCCAACCGACTCTTTTTCTCAGTTAATACGCCTATATTTTAGTCGCAACATCTGTGCGACTATTTATGCGGCCAAATTTTAGTCGCACAACCGACACTTTAGAAAACACTCGGAATGGGTGTGTTTTATGCAAAAATTGGCATTTTACCGACAAAAAACAAAAAATACTCGGAGTACTTCAAAAATCACTCGAGAAAAAGTGTGTTTGCCTCACAAAATAACCGACAGCCAAGAGGCCAAGTGAAATTTCAAAAATGGAGTGATTTCTAAAAAGGGACTGTTTACCATTGTGTTTTTTGTGAAAGTAACTTGTTTTATAACCTGAAAACATTTTGTACTGTTCAACAATTCTATAAATAAAATATTGAATGCTTTTGTGATAGTTAATGTTTATATATTTTTTTCTTTTTAACACATTTGCAATATTAGGTTTAAATCAATTTAACACCAAGCTGATGAACAAGGATAATTGTTGTAATGTTTGAAAAATTATAACACATGAACACTTTTGATTCATGGAAACATTTTTAAATAAACAAGTCTAAACCATTTTGACTCACACAACTAATTTCTTTAGCTGGAAGTTTGAGCGACTCAATTGACTAGTGCGACACAAAAAAACGTGTGACAGAAAAATAACCGACATATGCGACAGAATAGTAAAGAAGCCTGAAAAAAAAGACGAGTGATATTGAAATCACTCCAGAACAAACACTCCACTCTTAGTAAATCAGGGCCATTGTGTGTGTATGTTTAGTTATTATTTCTGTTAGTTTGTGTGATTACATACAGTGTCCCGACCGCCGTCTGTATTATAGATAATTTTGTTGATGTTTGACTCCCTGCACGTATTCAAGGCAGGCACTGTCACCGTGGTTGTGGACCCGTCGCCTAGGGCGAGTACGCAAGTAGGCAGGGCAAGTGGGAGCGGTGAGTTTAGGGCTTCATTCTTCCCTGCCCATACGTGACACCTCCCTACTGTCAATTGACTGCAGATGTTGAAGGAAATAGGAATCCTTTGTTCTTGTTGGAAATAAGTTGTTCTCACAGGGGTCTTGCTGCCACTTGTACCTCTCTCCCTGTTGAAAGAAACATGTACACTTAGCCACCATAGTGTATTTTTGGTTGAGTGAATGGACTGCTCTTGCCAGGGTAGGTGAAAAAAGTTACAGATCCAACAAAGGACATTTCTGCAATGGTTCTTAATCTGTTACCTCTCCAATGGATCATGCTGCCATTCTGAACGGGCATATGAAAGCACCAGCCATCTTTTATTGTTTAGCTGTTTATATGCTAACGCAGTCTGTATGTGAAATCTAATTAGACCCACTGCCCCCTACAAGCTATACACATAAATTACAAATCAACACATAAATTAAACCGCCTCTGCAGAAGTGAATAGGACAATTTTTACTGGAATGCTGTTTTAAATTGAGCAAAAGTTTTGGCTTTACGTCTGAGGCCAAAAAAATCGATGTGTTGAATGTTTTATAGTCAATGCAAAGCATACCTCAGTCATGAAGCATTTCATCTAGCCCATGAAATACAATAACACCTTAGAAATTTGGCTGCTCTGCGGCGCCCCAGCATTGGGTAAAAACATTTTCGAGTGTTAATATGTGGTCAGCACGGGACATTTTCCTGACGTTTGTTCTGCTAACATCTTGAACATCTGCTTACACTGTCATATTTCGTCTCCCACCCCCACACCAGTGTAAACGGAATAACGCTCCTAGAAAGGCTAGCCCAGTGCTCCTGACTGATGGTGTTGTTGTACTGTGTTAATACGCACTCCACTTAATCATTTCATATTTAAACCATCTGCTTGTAATGTCATATTTTGACAGTGCAACGTGTTGGATCAAGGTAGTCGTGTTCGACCTAGCTGCTGAGTAGGTGCGATACGACAAGAGGAAATGCAGAAAGATTTATTTACAGTTAACATTGTTTTCAAGTGGTTTCGCCAAGCTGCTAAGGTTCCTCTGCAAGAGGGAAAGAAAGACTGAGGAGTCAGCAAGCCATCAGAGCGATCGTATTCATGGACTGCCACAGTTCAGTGCTTATTTCATGGGAAGGCTCACGGTGTTGTGGGTAAACGGCTTTCGGAGTAATGATAGGGAATGTGTCTCCGGCACACGTCTTTTAGCAGTGGGATATGGTCTTTAAGCCTTTCTCATTCATACAGGTTTGGTTAAAGCAAAGGAACCAGCAACTGAAGGTTATTCATACAAAGTTCTTTAAATTGGTGGGTTTACCAACAGATATCTCATGGCTGATGCCAAATTTAGGTGATATTGCTATATCTTTGCCAAATAGAGCTTGTAGTTGCTATTGAAAGCTGTATTGTTTGTTATGCACACATAACAATCTGATCTCTCTGATCTCATCTGTTGTAGTTATCACATAATCATGGTTTTCTGCCCCAGATGTAGAGGATATTGAGCTTAGGGCAAGGTTACTCAATGGACAAGGAAGCGGTACTGTTCAGGTTCATCCTTAAAACCCTAAATGGGGTGTTCCCACCTGGGACATTTATTCTATGTCATGAATATCTGATACCTGTGGGACCTGCACCTGTTTTGACATTGAGGTCCCCTCCAGGCTACTTCTGCTATTTATGCAACTCCCAGTAAATCAATGGGAGTTACACAAAATGTGTAGAATGGTCCTTCTACGCTGGGCCTCTGGGGAACTATATCTCAAACTGTATGATTCCTATCTATCAGACATTTATGTTATATGGTGTGGATATGCCATAAATGTCCCAAAATTGATGGGTAGAACACTTGTGTAGTTACTGCTCCATTCACTGACTAGTGTGCGTGATCTTCATCAATGCCATAGCAGTAAATGGAGTGCAGGCCATGTAAGTGCACTACTGCTTCCTCTACGAGAGGCACGCAGGGACCACTGCTCTTGAGGTCATTGAAAGTCAGGCCAGCAATCACATTTAGATGAATGATAAATGCTGTATTTTAAAACTTGTTGTTACTGATGAAAATGAAATACCCCTTGTAATATTGTTGTTTTAATTATTTGAATATTTAATAAAAAAAAAAACTCCTGAAAATCCCACCACTAGGGGTCCCCATACCTACTGCAACACTAACCAGTCCTGCAGCAGCATCAGGCTTGTCCATGAGTCATGGACAAGGCTGCATGAGCAGACACACCAATCACCGCCCACCACCACAGGGACATGCCCCCTTCCACCACACACCAATCACCTGCCACCACAAGGAGGGACATACCCCCTTCCACCATACACCAATCAGCTCCCACCACCACAAGGGAGGGACACATTCCCTTCCCCTGCAAGGATTTCTAACACTGTGAGCTAATAAAGGGATTTTTATAATAAATATAGGTGATAGAGTCATAAAAAAATTGATGTACATGGAAAGGATTAGGTACTGAGTAACATATATATATATATATATATATATATATATATATATATAGATATAGATATACATATATATATATATTTTTTTTTTTTTTTGTGGGATCTGACAGGTATGCCAGGTAAGGACCAGAGGGCCACTTTTTATTTTTGCAGCATTGCACTCAGAAAGCCATAACTTTTTTATTTTACTATTAGTGTAGCCAAATGAAGGTGTGTTTTGTTGCAGGAGGAGTTGTATGTTTCACTTTTGTGGTACATATAACTTATGGATTACATCATATCTTGAGGGTACATGGGAAAAAATAGCAATTTCCACCAAAATAGAACAGTAAACATAAGCAAAATATGGCCATATTCAGCATGGGTTAGCGGATCTGAGGTAAAATCCTCAAGCGAACCTGCCCGGAGTACCCACCGGTCCATCATTAGCCACCTTAGGAATATCTGATTAAATATGCTCGGTGCTATTATGTTTCTTAAATTGGGAGATCGACAGAAAGTAAGTCCAGGTTTCTGGAGTATTATATTTTTCATGATGGGTTCATCTACCAGGATTGGCCAATATTTATTCTGAATTTTTCTGTCATTACCTGCAGCACAATTATAGTCAGTTATGAAATTATACAGGGTGGGCCATTTATATGGATACACCTTAATAAAATGGGAATGGTTGGTGATATTAACTTCCAGTTTGTGGCTCATTAGTATATGTGAGGGGGGAAACTTTTCAAGATGGGTGATGACCATAGCGGCCATTTTGAAGTTGGCCATTTTGAATCCAACTTTAGTTTTTCAATAGGGAGAGGGTCATGTGACACTTCAAACTTATTGGGAATTAACACAATGATGTGTTTGGTTTTAACGTAACTTTATTCTTTCATGAGTTATTTAAAAGTTTCTGACCAATTATAAAATGTGTTCAATGTGCTGCCCATTATGTTGGATTGTCAATGCAGCCCTCTTCTCCCACTCTTCACACACTGATAGCAACACCACAGGAGAAATGCTAGCACAGGCTTCCAGTATCTGTAGTTTCAGGTGCTGCAGAATGGGCAAAACAAAAATTGGAACAGGACCCTCAGTTTACGCAGAAGATTTTGTTCAGTGATGAGCCAAACTTTTATGTGAATGGTGAAGTTAACAAACAAAACCACCGCTATTGGTCTGACACTAACCCACATTGGATAGATCCCTCCAAGAATGTTGGAACAATTGATGGTATGGTGTGGTATATGGGGTACAAAGATAGTAGGGCCATTCTTCATCAATGGAAACCTCAAGGCCACTGGATATGAAAAATTGCTACATGATGATGTGTTTCCCTTTTTATGCACTGAAGCTGGCACATTCCCTGAGTTTTTCCAGCAAGATGGCGCACCATCACATTATGGGTGTCAGGTCCGAGTATTCCTAGATGAACAGTTTCCTGGAAAGTGGATTGGTCGTCGTGGGCCAGTTGAATGGCCCCCAAGGTCTCCCGATCTGACCCCCTTAGGCTTTCATCTTTGGGGACATCTGAAGGCAACTGTCTATGCTGTGAAGATACAAGATGTGCCGCACCTGAAGCTACGAATACTGGAACCCTGTGCTAGCATTTCTCCTGCGGTGTTGCTATCAGTGTGTGAAGAGTGGGAGAAGAGGGTTGCATTGACAATCCAACACAATGGGCAGCACTAGGAGGAGTGGTACCAAGCAGAAGATCAATAGGGCAGTCGTAAGGACGATGTGGAGGCAGAGATTCAGCCTGTTTCTTGCAGAAGACATCCGAGAAATCTTGGTAAGGTGGCGGCAGGCCAGGTTAAGGTGGAAAACAAGAAAAAACTTTACGCAGAACAGGTTGGAGGCAAAAATTTTGACAGGATTGTCCCTAGCACATTATTTCTCCAGTTCTTCAATCTTCCTTGGCTGCAACGAAGACCAAGAAGAATCTCAGAAGTACAGTGGTAGAACATAGAATTCAATCTTCTCTTTACGCGATACTTCCACTTGCATGACGAGAGATTCAGTACGGAAGTGAATCTTACAGTCCAGATTTTGTCCATTTAGAGAGGAGATGAACAAGGGCTTGGCAAGCCGAGTAAGAGGAAGATGATACTTGTGGACTAAAGCTGCATCAATAAAGTCACCTGCAGATCCGGAGTCCAAAAATGCTGTAGCGCTGAAGGAAGACTTGGCTGAAGCAAAGACTTGTACAGGAATAGTTAAGCGTGAAGAGGTAGTATTCAAACCCAGGGACGCCTCTCCCACATACCCTAGGTGCGGACAAACAGTACAGTGCTTGAGAAAGTTCTCCGGGCTAGCACAGTACAAACAGAAATTCTCGTTGCATCGTCGTGACCTCTCCTGCTGCTTAAGACGAGGATGATCTCCTTCTATTACCTCTTTGGCAAGAGGCGCAAGAGAAAGAAGAGGAGAATGTTGGGACACAGGTGTCAGGCGGGCAGATTCCCTCTCAAAGCGCAATTCCTCCTGTCTTTTGGCAAAACGCACATCAATGCGTGTGGCCAAGTGGATAAGTTCAGACAAAGAAGATGGAGGATCTCGTGCTGCAAGGGCATCTTTAGTCCTGCTTGACAGTCCTTTTTTAAATGTGGCACACAAGGCCTCTTCATTCCAGGCAAGTTCAGAGGCTAGAATGGGGAACGCAGTCTCAGCTGAAGAGGCACGTGTGGGTTCCTCAAAGACACTGCGAAATTCGGCCAAGAATGCTGACAAATTGAAGGATACTGGATCACCACGATCCCAAAGGGGTGTAGCCCAAGCCAGGGCTTTTCCAGAAAGTAGACTAATGACAAAGGCCACCTTACTACATTCAGTCAGAAACAGTTCAGACATGAGCTCCAAATGCATGGAGCACTGTGTAACAAAGCCTCTGCATGACTTGGAATCCCCATCATACTTGGAAGGCAAAGGCAGGCACAGCTGGGAGCCAGGAGAGACTGCAGGAGCTGGAGGAGGGAGTGGGCCAGATTGTGGTACCTGCTGCTGTTGCAAGGCCAAAAGCTGTTGCATCATGGCTGCAAGTTGAGAAAATTGCTGCGCCTGTCAGGACAACTGCTGTGAGTGACGTATCACAACGGAGGAAAGATCCGCAACTTCAGGCAGGGGTTCCATGACTGGATCTTATCCGCTGGACCTGTGTGGCAGATGACTTGGACCCTGCCAGGGAACGGAGTCTAAGGTGCCACTGGTCTTCACCAGAGCCCGCCACAAAGCAGGATGAGCTTGCAGCTGCAGGCGACACCCAGGTCGCTACCCCCGGCAATGGCTCGACCACACAGGTGGCTGAGGAGATGCGTAGCACAGAAGGGATGAGACAACTCGTAGTCAGGATAGCTGTAGGTCAGGGCAGGCAGCACAGTAGCGTAGTCGGGACGTAGCAGAAGTTCAGTAGGCAGGCGGCAGAGAAGCAAGGTCAAGGTCACAAGAGCAGGAGATCTGGTACACGGCAGGGCAATACAAAGGACCGCTTTCTCTAGTGCACAAGGCAACAAAGATCCGGCAGAGAACTGAGGAGGGTGGAGGAATTTATCAACAAGACACAGGTGGTTACACTAATGAGCGTACTGGCCCTTTAAATCTTAAAGCTCCGGCGCGCACACCCTAAGGGACAGGGACACGTGTGCCGGAGCAGAGAGGTGGAAGCAGAGGCAGGGGAAACACCCGGAGAGTGACGGACTGGGGCTCGCATGCGGGTGCATCCCGCAGTGCGAGTCCCAGCCTGTCGGCAGCAGAAGGTAAAGGGACCATGTGCTCACGGCCAGCGTGCGAGGCCGGAGTGCATAGCATAACAGTAACCTTGTAAACATGGCTCCACAGTCTTGCACATTTCCTTGTTGTTGTTTACATTGCAATCTACTGACAAAAAACACCTCCAGGGTGATGGGTGGCAGGGTCCTTCATTCAGAGCAAGCTTATGTGCTTCGTCCAGTACACCCATGATGTTCTAGTATAAAACCTCCTATAATAAAATCGCCTGCAGAAGTTGTGGCTGAAGTTTTTTGGTACATATATATATCACTAAGAGGTTACAGCAGGCAGCAATAGCCTGGGGTAAGAAATTAGACACTAAGGTGAGACACCAAACATTTACCAAATTATTTCTATGTAGTAGTAACTCAAGACTCAAGCATTAAGAAGCTAATAAGACCTGCTGACATCATTATTTTAACTATGTAATTGTAACTCATTTTCCATACATGTGTCAAGGGATAAAAAGGACTTCAAAGAGGGAGACACATGTTTTAGGTAAAGACTGCTGGATACATGAGACAGTTATTCTACACACACAAATATTGAGACAGTGACAGGAATGGTGGTCAGGGATTGCTATATTTTCCAAAGATACCTGTCATACATATCTACTAGGCTTAAGGAAGTGCATATCTCATCCAGAAAAAGTTGGATGGGATGTGGTAAATTCAGGATGGTGTCAAATCCTTAGCAGATCATAGTTGTTAATGAACCTTTGGTAAAGTCTGTTTACATGCCTGGAATTTTACGGAATGAAAAGCTGATTGGTAGTGGGGCCTTTCCAGGTTTACAGTGTGGTCTAAGATTAGCATAGGTTCTGAAGACAGATGGTTACTGGGCTTTAAGGACCTATGAAGTGTCTCACATATATTAATATTGTTGGAAACGCAAAGTACCTACCGTTATTGGCTCTGCAGGCAGATAACTTGGCTAACACAAAGGGGGATGCCGGGAGCATTTGTGGTCCCTTAGTAGCATCGGCGAAAAGGGACATCGAACCTGGTACTGTTACGCCGAGCGCTCCGGGTCCCCGCTCCTCCCCGGAGCGCTCGAAACATCCTCGCTACGGCAGCGCCCCGGTCAGATTCACTGACCGGGTGCGCTGCGATACCGCCTCCAGCCGGGATGCGATTCGCGATGCGGGTGGCGCCCGCTCGCGATGCGCACCCCGGCTTCCGTACCTGACTCGCTCTCCCTCGGTCCTGTCCCGGCGCGCGCGGCCCCGCTCCCTAGGGCGCGCGCGCGCCGGGTCTCTGCGATTTAAAGGGCCACTGCGCCACTGATTGGCGCAGTGGTTCCAATTAGTGTCTTCACCTGTGCACTCCCTATGTATACCTCACTTCCCCTGCACTCCCTCGCCGGATCTTGTTGCCCTTGTGCCTAGTGAAAGCGTTCCCTTGTGTGTTCCTAGCCTGTGTTCCAGACCTCCTGCCGTTGCCCCTGACTACGATCCTTGCTGCCTGCCCCGACCTTCTGCTACGTCCGACCTTGCTTTTGTCTACTCCCTTGTACCGCGCCTATCTTCAGCAGTCAGAGAGGTTGAGCCGTTGCTAGTGGATACGACCTGGTTACTACCGCCGCAGCAAGACCATCCCGCTTTGCGGCGTGCTCTGGTGAACACCAGTAGTAACTTAGAACCGGTCCACTAGCACGGTCCACGCCAATCCCTCTCTGGCACAGAGGATCCACCTCCTGCCAGCCGGCATCGTGACAGTAGATCCGGCCATGGATCCCGCTGAAGTACCTCTGCCAGTTGTCGCCGACCTCACCACGGTGGTCGCCCAGCAGTCACAACAGATAGCGCAACAAGGCCACCAGCTGTCTCAACTGACCGTGATGCTACAGCAGCTACTACCACAGCTTCAGCAATCATCTCCTCCGCCAGCTCCTGCACCTCCTCCGCAGCGAGTGGCCGCTTCAGGCCTACGACTATCCTTGCCGGATAAATTTGATGGGGACTCTAAGTTTTGCCGTGGCTTTCTTTCACAATGTTCCCTGCACTTGGAGATGATGTCGGACCAGTTTCCTACTGAAAGGTCTAAGGTGGCTTTCGTAGTCAGCCTTCTGTCTGGAAAAGCTCTGTCATGGGCCACACCGCTCTGGGACCGCAATGACCCCGTCACTGCCTCTGTACACTCCTTCTTCTCGGAAATTCGTAGTGTCTTTGAGGAACCTGCCCGAGCCTCTTCTGCTGAGACTGCCCTGCTGAACCTGGTCCAGGGTAATTCTTCCGTTGGCGAGTACGCCATACAATTCCGTACTCTTGCTTCTGAACTATCCTGGAATAATGAGGCCCTCTGCGCGACCTTTAAAAAAGGCCTATCCAGCAACATTAAAGATGTTCTGGCCGCACGAGAAATTCCTGCTAATCTACATGAACTCATTCATCTTGCCACTCGCATTGACATGCGTTTTTCCGAAAGGCGTCAGGAGCTCCGCCAGGATATGGACTTTGTTCGCACGAGGCGTTTTTTCTCCCCGGCTCCTCTCTCCTCTGGTCCTCTGCAATCCGTTCCTGTGCCTCCCGCCGTGGAGGCTATGCAAGTTGACCGGTCTCGCCTGACACCTCAAGAGAGGACACGACGCCGCATGGAGAATCTCTGCCTGTACTGTGCCGGTACCGAACACTTCCTGAAGGATTGTCCTATCCGTCCTCCCCGCCTGGAAAGACGCACGCTGACTCCGCACAAAGGTGAGACAGTCCTTGATGTCAACTCTGCTTCTCCACGTCTTACTGTGCCTGTGCGGATATCTGCATCTACCTTCTCCTTCTCTACTATGGCCTTCTTGGATTCCGGATCTGCAGGAAACTTTATTTTGGCCTCTCTCATCAACAGGTTCAACATCCCGGTAACCAGTCTCGCCAGACCCCTCTACATCAATTGTGTTAACAATGAAAGATTGGACTGTACCATACGTTACCGCACGGAGCCCCTCCTAATGTGCACCGGACCTCATCATGAAAAAATTGAGTTTTTGGTCCTCCCCAATTGCACTTCCGAAATTCTCCTTGGACTACCGTGGCTTCAACGCCATTCCCCAACCCTGGATTGGTCCACAGGGGAGATCAAGAGCTGGGGTACCTCTTGTTTCAAGGACTGCCTTAAACCGGTTCCCAGTACTCCCTGCCGTGACCCTGTGGTTCCCCCTGTAACCGGTCTCCCTAAGGCCTATATGGACTATGCTGACGTATTTTGCAAGAAACAAGCTGAGACTCTACCTCCTCACAGGCCTTATGACTGTCCTATTGACCTCCTCCCGGGCACTACTCCACCCCGGGGCAGAATTTATCCTCTGTCCGCCCCAGAGACTCTTGCTATGTCTGAGTACATCCAGGAAAATTTAAAAAAGGGGTTTATCCGCAAATCCTCCTCTCCTGCCGGAGCTGGATTTTTCTTTGTGTCCAAAAAAGATGGCTCCCTACGTCCTTGCATTGACTACCGCGGACTTAATAAAATCATGGTAAAGAATCGCTACCCTCTACCTCTTATCTCTGAACTCTTTGATCGCCTCCAAGGTGCCCACATCTTTACCAAACTGGACTTAAGAGGTGCTTATAATCTCATCCGCATCAGGGAGTGGGATGAATGGAAAACGGCATTTAACACCAGAGATGGACACTTTGAGTATCTGGTCATGCCCTTTGGCCTGTGCAACGCCCCTGCCGTCTTCCAAGACTTTGTTAATGACATTTTTCGTGATCTCTTATATTCCTGTGTTGTTGTGTATCTGGACGATATTCTGATTTTTTCTGCCAACCTAGAAGAACACCGCCAGCATGTCCGCATGGTTCTTCAGAGACTTCGAGACAATCAACTTTATGCCAAAATGGAGAAATGTCTGTTTGAATGTCAATCTCTTCCTTTCCTAGGATACTTGGTCTCTGGCCAGGGACTACAAATGGACCCAGACAAACTCTCTGCCGTCTTAGATTGGCCACGCCCCTCCGGACTCCGTGCTATCCAACGTTTTTTGGGGTTCGCCAATTATTACAGACAATTTATTCCACATTTTTCCACCATTGTGGCTCCTATCGTGGCTTTAACCAAGAAGAACGCCAATCCTAAGTCATGGCCTCCTCAAGCGGAAGACGTCTTTAAACAGCTCAAGTCTGCCTTTTCTTCTGCTCCCGTGCTCTCCAGACCTGACCCATCTAAACCCTTCCTATTGGAGGTTGATGCCTCCTCAGTAGGAGCTGGAGCGGTTCTTCTACAAAAAAAATTCTTCTGGGCATGCTGTTACTTGTGGTTTTTTTTCTAGGACCTTCTCTCCGGCGGAGAGGAACTACTCCATCGGGGATCGAGAGCTACTGGCCATTAAATTAGCACTTGAGGAATGGAGGCATCTGCTGGAGGGATCAAAATTTCCAGTTATTATTTACACCGATCACAAGAATCTCTCCTATCTCCAGTCTGCCCAACGGCTGAACCCTCGCCAGGCCAGGTGGTCTCTGTTCTTTGCCCGGTTTAATTTTGAAATTCACTTTCGCCCTGCCGATAAGAACATTAGGGCCGATGCTCTCTCTCGTTCCTCGGATGCCTCGGAAGTAGAGCTCTCTCCGCAACACATCATTCCTCCTGACTGCCTGATCTCCACTTCTCCAGCCTCCATCAGGCAAACTCCTCCAGGGAAGACCTTCGTTTCTCCACGCCAACGCCTCGGAATCCTCAAATGGGGTCACTCCTCCCATCTCGCAGGCCATGCGGGCATCAAGAAATCCTTGCAACTCATCTCTCGTTTCTATTGGTGGCCAACTCTGGAAACGGATGTTGTTGATTTTGTGCGGGCCTGCACTGTCTGTGCCCGGGATAAGACTCCTCGCCAGAAGCCTGCTTGTCTTCTTCATCCTCTGCCTGTCCCCGAACAGCCTTGGTCTCTGATTGGTATGGACTTTATTACAGACTTACCCCCATCCCGTGGCAACACTGTTGTTTGGGTGGTCGTTGATCGATTTTCCAAGATGGCACATTTTATTCCTCTTCCTGGTCTTCCTTCAGCGCCTCAGTTGGCAAAAAATTTTTTGTACACATTTTTCGTCTTCACGGGTTGCCCACGCAGATCGTCTCGGATAGAGGCGTCCAATTCGTGTCAAAATTCTGGAGGGCTCTCTGTAAACAACTCAAGATTAAATTAAACTTTTCTTCTGCTTATCATCCTCAATCCAATGGGCAAGTAGAAAGAATTAACCAGGTCCTGGGTGATTATTTACGGCATTTTGTTTCCTCCCGCCAGGATGACTGGGCAGATCTTCTTCCATGGGCCGAATTCTCGTACAACTTCAGAGTCTCTGAATCTTCTTCCAAATCCCCATTTTTCGTGGTGTACGGCCGTCACCCTCTTCCCCCCCTCCCTACTCCCTTGCCCTCTGGTTTACCCGCTGTGGATGAAATAACTCGTGATCTTTCCACCATATGGAAAGAGACCCAAAATTCTCTCTTACAGGCTTCATCACGCATGAAGAAGTTTGCTGATAAGAAAAGAAGAGCTCCCCCCACTTTTTCTCCCGGAGACAAGGTATGGCTCTCCGCTAAATATGTCCGCTTCCGTGTTCCCAGCTACAAATTGGGACCACGCTATCTTGGTCCTTTCAAAATCTTGTGCCAAATTAATCCTGTCTCTTACAAACTTCTTCTTCCTCCTTCTCTTCGTATTCCTAATGCCTTTCATGTCTCTCTTCTTAAACCACTCATCATCAACCGTTTCTCTCCCAAACTTATTTCTCCCACTCCTGTCTCCGGTTCTTCAGACATCTTCCCCGTAAAGGAGATACTGGCCTCCAAAAAGGTCAGAGGGAAAACTTTTTTTTTAGTGGACTGGGAGGGCTGTGGTCCTGAAGAGAGATCCTGGGAACCTGAGGACAATATCCTAGATAAAAGTCTGGTCCTCAGGTTCTCAGGCTCTAAGAAGAGGGGGAGACCCAAGGGGGGGGGTACTGTTACGCCGAGCGCTCCGGGTCCCCGCTCCTCCCCGGAGCGCTCGCAACATCCTCGCTACGGCAGCGCCCCGGTCAGATTCACTGACCGGGTGCGCTGCGATACCGCCTCCAGCCGGGATGCGATTCGCGATGCGGGTGGCGCCCGCTCGCGATGCGCACCCCGGCTTCCGTACCTGACTCGCTCTCCCTCGGTCCTGTCCCGGCGCGCGCGGCCCCGCTCCCTAGGGCGCGCGCGCGCCGGGTCTCTGCGATTTAAAGGGCCACTGCGCCACTGATTGGCGCAGTGGTTCCAATTAGTGTCTTCACCTGTGCACTCCCTATGTATACCTCACTTCCCCTGCACTCCCTCGCCGGATCTTGTTGCCCTTGTGCCTAGTGAAAGCGTTCCCTTGTGTGTTCCTAGCCTGTGTTCCAGACCTCCTGCCGTTGCCCCTGACTACGATCCTTGCTGCCTGCCCCGACCTTCTGCTACGTCCGACCTTGCTTTTGTCTACTCCCTTGTACCGCGCCTATCTTCAGCAGTCAGAGAGGTTGAGCCGTTGCTAGTGGATACGACCTGGTTACTACCGCCGCAGCAAGACCATCCCGCTTTGCGGCGGGCTCTGGTGAACACCAGTAGTAACTTAGAACCGGTCCACTAGCACGGTCCACGCCAATCCCTCTCTGGCACAGAGGATCCACCTCCTGCCAGCCGGCATCGTGACAGGTACTGACACGATGCCGGCTGGCAGGAGGTGGATCCTCTGTGCCAGAGAGGGATAGCGAGGACCGTGCTAGTGGACCGGTTCTAAGACACTACAGGTTTTCACCAGAGCCCGCCGCAAAGCGGGATGGTCTTGCTGCGGCGGTAGTGACCAGGTCGTATCCACTAGCAACGGCTCACCTCTCTGGCTGCTGAAGATAGGCGAGGTACAAGGGAGTAGGCAGAAGCAAAGTCGGACGTAGCAGAAGGTCGGGGGCAGGCGGCAAGGTTCGTAGTCAGGGGAGATAGCAAAGTTCTGGTACACAGGGTATAAACACACAAAAACGCTTTCACTAGGCTCTAGGGCAACAAGATCCGGCAAGGGAGTGCATGGGAGGAGGTCAGATAAAGGCAGGGAGCAGGTGGGAGCCAATTAAGCTAATTGGGCCAGGCACCAATCATTGGTGCACTGGCCCTTTAAGTCTCAGAGAGCTGGCGCGCGCGCACCCTAGAGAGCGGAGCCGCGCGCGCCAGCACATGACAGCAGGGGACCGGGACGGGTAAGTGACCTGGGATGCGACTCGCGAGCGGGCGCGTCCCGCTGTGCGAATCGCATCCCCAACGGCCAAAACAGTGCAGCGCTCCCGGTCAGCGGGACTGACCGGGGCGCTGCAGGGAGAAAGACGCCGTGAGCGCTCCGGGGAGGAGCGGGGACCCGGAGCGCTAGGCGTAACAGTACCCCCCCCCTTAGGTCTCCCCTTCTCTTTGTCCGGTAACTGCCTCCCCTGGGATGAGGACACCGGGAAAGAATGGAGGGTTTCCTCAACGGCAGGCAGTACAGCAGGAGTGGGGATGGGGAGGGAGGGCAGAGGGCGAGGCCTGGCACGGGGCAGTGTGACACCAGGACGGGGGCCATGGGGAGGCACAGAGGCTTGCCTGATGGGACTGGGAGGGGGGGAGAGGCACTTCCTGTGGCAGGCAGAGTCCCAGTTCCTGATCTCCCCGGTGGTCCAATCAATGGTGGGGGAATGAAGCCGGAGCCAAGGCAGACCGAGGAGGACCTCAGAGGTACAGTTGGGGAGAATGAAGAACTCAATCCTTTCGTGGTGGGGTCCGATAGACATCAGGAGGGGTTCTGTGCGGTAACGCACGGTGCAGTCCAATCTGGCTCCGTTGACCGCGGAAATGTAGAGCGGTTTGACGAGACGGGTCACCGGGATGCTGAATTTATTAACAAAGGACTCCAACATAAAATTCCCGGAGGCACCAGAGTCCAAGCAGGCCACGGCTGAGAGGGAGGAGTTGGTTGTAGGAGAAATCCGCACGGGCACCGTGAGACGTGGAGAAGAAGACTTAGAACCAAAAGATGCAACACCCACGTGAGCTGGGTGCGTGCGTGCGTTTCCCAGGCGTGGAGGACGGATAGGGCAATCCACCAAGAAATGCTCGGTACTGGCACAGTACAGACAGAGATTTTCTTCTCTACGGCGATTCCTCTCTTCCTGGGTCAGGCGAGACCGATCCACTTGCATGGCCTCCTCGGCGGGAGGCCCAGGCGAAGACTGCAAAGGATGCTGTGGGAGAGGTGCCCAGAGATCTAAGTCTTTTTCCTGGCGGAGCTCTTGGTGTCGTTCAGAAAAACGCATGTCAATGCGGGTAGCCAAATGGATGAGTTCTTGGAGGTTGGCAGGAATCTCTCGTGCGGCCAGCACATCCTTGATGCGACTGGATAGGCCTTTTTTAAAGGTCGCGCAGAGAGCCTCATTATTCCAGGATAGTTCAGAAGCAAAAGTACGGAATTGTATGGCGTACTCGCCAACGGAAGAATTACCCTGGACCAGGTTCAGCAAGGCAGTCTCAGCAGAAGAGGCTCGGGCAGGTTCCTCAAAGACACTTCGGACTTCAGCAAAGAAGGACTGGACTGTGGCTGTGGCAGGATCATTGCGGTCCCAGAGCGGTGTGGCCCAAGACAAGGCCTTTTCTGAAAGAAGGCTTACTACGAACGCCACCTTAGACCGTTCTGTAGGAAACAAGTCTGACAACATCTCCATATGCAGGGAACACTGAGACAAAAATCCACGGCAGAGTCTGGAGTCCCCATCAAATTTGTCCGGCAGGGACAAGCGGAGGTTAGGAGCGGCCACTCGCTGCGGAGGAGGTGCAGGAGCTGGCGGAGGAGATGGTTGCTGCTGTAGCAGAGGCAGAATTTGCTGTAACATGGCGGTCAACTGCGACAGCTGCTGTCCTTGTTGGGCAATCTGCTGCGATTGCTGAGCGACCACCGTGGGAAGATCAGCGAGACTTGGCAGCGGCACCTCAGCGGGATCCATGGCCGGATCTACTGACACGATGCCGGCTGGCAGGAGGTGGATCCTCTGTGCCAGAGAGGGATAGCGAGGACCGTGCTAGTGGACCGGTTCTAAGACACTACAGGTTTTCACCAGAGCCCGCCGCAAAGCGGGATGGTCTTGCTGCGGCGGTAGTGACCAGGTCGTATCCACTAGCAACGGCTCACCTCTCTGGCTGCTGAAGATAGGCGAGGTACAAGGGAGTAGGCAGAAGCAAAGTCGGACGTAGCAGAAGGTCGGGGGCAGGCGGCAAGGTTCGTAGTCAGGGGAGATAGCAAAGTTCTGGTACACAGGGTATAAACACACAAAAACGCTTTCACTAGGCTCTAGGGCAACAAGATCCGGCAAGGGAGTGCATGGGAGGAGGTCAGATAAAGGCAGGGAGCAGGTGGGAGCCAATTAAGCTAATTGGGCCAGGCACCAATCATTGGTGCACTGGCCCTTTAAGTCTCAGAGAGCTGGCGCGCGCGCACCCTAGAGAGCGGAGCCGCGCGCGCCAGCACATGACAGCAGGGGACCGGGACGGGTAAGTGACCTGGGATGCGACTCGCGAGCGGGCGCGTCCCGCTGTGCGAATCGCATCCCCAACGGCCAAAACAGTGCAGCGCTCCCGGTCAGCGGGACTGACCGGGGCGCTGCAGGGAGAAAGACGCCGTGAGCGCTCCGGGGAGGAGCGGGGACCCGGAGCGCTAGGCGTAACAGGTACCTTTCGGTTCGGAGGCGAAGGGTAACGTTTGTTGGGGGCCTCTCTCCTATCGGAGAAGGGCTTGCGATAGACCGCATCCTCTGTGCACGTTTATTTAGTGTAACACGTTTGCACTTTTTCTTACACTTGGGTGATTCGTGAGCACGTTCCTCGGCTCTTAAACTTCAGAAGGCCCTCTTTATGACCATTGCAGCCTATCCTATCCCATTTTTTAAGTGTACAATGAGGGAAATTTATTAAACCATTTAGATGGCTTTTTTTGTCTAAATTTGTCGCATGAAAAGTCGCAGGAAGGCCCCATTTTGAATGTTTACATTTTATTACCATGAAGTGTTCTTATTTAGATGACTTTGTGCAGTGGTCACTGATTTATCATGTGCGACTTTTTGTGAAATATCTCAAAAGTTAAACATATGTTGCACAGGCCAGATTTAGAAGTAATCCCAGAACTATCTAAATAGCTCTATGTGACAATTGTATTAAGGTACTTGCGACATTTGATACAATTGTCATACGGCCGCCACTTCTCTGCGATATTTAACCAGAATGAACTAGAACAGCTCTGTGGGAATTCATCAGTCTGTGCACCACTTGATAAATTTGGCACACGTCTGGCACTTTCTCCACAACATTTGTGCTCTAAACAAGTTCAAAACTCACACCAGTCTTTGTAAATGTCCCTCAATGTGTACAGGTCAGTGCAGTTGCAATGCTGTTTTTCTATAAATATGCATTTGGCTGCAATATTGCTGCTAAGACAATAGCCAACTGCAAATAGCTGTATAACATAGACATAAGAGCAGCCTGAAAGACTAACGTCAGCTCCCTAAGCAGGACTCATATGATAGGGAAACCCATAAAGAAAGAGGTAATTGTTTTCATTACAAGAACTATCTATGCACTTTGCTTGAATCCCGAATCACAAGATATTTTTTACTCCTACTTCTGTTTTATCCTGAAGTACCCCCAAAAGTGCACAGTAACTTCCCTTTTAAAAAAGAAATTTGTAAAAAACAGCACTGTTGGCAAGTGCTTATCAGCATCTAAGACAAGCATCAAACTGCTTGATAAACGGTAAAAAAAAGTCTCTAACGGTCCAACCAGGGTTGGACTATAGTACTGATTAGGTAAATAAATATATTGTATATTCTTTGTATCATTGTATGATTGTATCACATATATTCAGCTTTAAAGTCTGGGCGTGTATACTTCTGTTATTGAGTATTAAGTGGATACGTGTTACATAGGATGAGCTGTGACTTGGCTTTGAAAAGTGGAGAATATTGTCCTAAATATGAAAAGTCGATTACATAATATGATTATCACTATAAATAATTCTTCACCCAGCAATAAAACCTTAAAATGAGCCTTGTGTGTGTGTACTGTCAACCTGAGCTTGCTTGAATCTTTCTCCCACCCAGAAACAAGCGGAAGCCACACCAGCCTTGGACACGGCCTGTGAGGCCAGTTTGGCAGCAAGTGGCGACTTTCTAAGCTTTGCTGTAGGTGAGGGCTGTGCACAGCGAATACCAAGCCAAGCAACATTCACTGCTATCCTGAGGAAAGACGCAAAAGCTGGAAACAGACAGAGGAGTAGACGTTTCCTATCCAAATACCCCAGGTTGTGTGCGGGGAATGTCTACATCTGTGAATTTATCTCCCTAACAACCAGAGGCGCCAAGGCTCAACCAGATGCTCACATAAATTTGTAGCATTCACTTGGTTCTAGCATAGAACTTTTCCTGACAGTAGCCATAACATGCAATGCAAACTGAACTAATGTGGACATCCATTGTGGTTACTCCATCACCAATCACAGACCCCAAAACTCTTTATTTAAGAAATGTTCTCAAGGTCCTTGCTTTGGGTTTGAAGCCTCTTCACACAAACAAAACCAAACTTGGGACACAAGTGCTCTCTGTTTGCCCAACCCCTGCGGATCCTTTGCAGTGAGTGGTATAACTTATGGGCCAACCTTCTTGTTGCAGTACCTTGCTAGTCTATTATAGCCAACTATAGGGAAGAGGAAGGAAATGGAGTAAACCAAATTGGAGCTAACTCTCCATAGGCCCCCATCAACTGTATGTACTCTGTTTTTTTAAGTGACTTACAATTTCCAATCCCAAAAATAATATTGTACCTCATAGTTTGTATCCAGTCTAAAACAAGTAATAAAAATAGTGTGGTTAGGTGACTTTTAACAATCCTATCTTCCAGCTCTATGGACAATTGCCTATTGACACAGCATCCATCAGCCAGTTGACCATACCGTTAGGGCAAAAAAATTGTGGGCGAAACCACACAATTATACCAAAAGAAATACACTTAGGTCCCCTTCCATGTTATCCTTGAATCTCACATCTGATCAGTAGAATAAGATGTTTATATCACAGTAGTCACTATAAGTGATCTTATCGAGGTGGGAAGAAGGAGGGACTTGGACTATCATTTTCCATTAAACCTTGTCAGCTATGCAGGGGCGGACTGACAACACTCAGGGCCCCCGGACCAAATAAAGCAAGGGCCCCAAGTCGGCCCCTGGCCACACCTCTGCTCCCCCCATATTCGGACATCAGCCTGATTGATGTCTGGCATTAGCCGAGGGAGTGGAAGAGGGAACAGGCACTATGCGTACATGTATGCCTTGTGTCCTTAGTGCTCATTTACACGGACGGATCCGCAGCGTATTTTACAGTGCGGATCCGCCGACAATGGACCCTACAGTGCTGCCTCCATCTGTGTTTGCTCATAGCGGTAATCCACCGCTACGAGCAGACACGCTTTGATGTGCATGTTCGATGCACGCAGGCGCAGTATACTCGCACACATCGCAGCTGCTCTCGGCCTAGCTCATGAAACAGGAGGAGCGGCTGCGATGTGTGCGAGTATACTGCGCTTGCGCGAGGCGAAAATGCACCTCGAAGCGTGTCTGCTCGTAGCGGTGGATTGCCGCTATGAGCAGACACAGATGGAGCCAGCACTGTAGGGTCCAGTGCTGGCAGATCCGCAGCGTAAAATACACTGCGGATCTGTCCATGTGAATAAGCACTTAGGGTACGTTCACACGTACAGGATCTGCTGTATATTTTCTGCAGCTGATTTTGCTACCTATTGAAGCTAATGTGCAGTGCTAATATATGCAGCAAAAATATGCAGCAGATCCTGTACATGTGAATGTACCCTTAAGGTGTTAACGATAAATAAAAAAGCAGTGTGTTCACATGTTGTCGCCCCAGTGGGGTCACTTTCCCTTCTTCAGTGTCCACAGGTCACATTACCAGAACAATTTTTTTAAAAATCGTGGCAAAAATGGCACAGTTTCACCCGATTTAGAAAAATCGCGGTAAAACTGCGCCATTTTTGCCGCGATTTTCCCCCCAAATTTTTCTGGTAATGTGACCTGTTGGTGACCTGAAGACACTTGAGAAGGGAAAGTGACCCCACTGGGCTGCTACTATACACATCACCCAGCCAGAATATACTGCTGATCAGAGGGGAGAGAGGCAGCACACAGGGACATCACTCACCCTCACATAAGGCGGCCGCTCTGTGTCAGCTGTCAGCTCTTGCCCCCCGTCCTCTTCTGTGCTGGGGGTGGAGCCAACAATCAGGTCCTCTTTATCCCTGCTCTGCTTTCTGTCTCTGCTAATGATTCGCAGAGCAGAAGCAGCGCAGGGATCTTTATATAGAGAAAGACATCACCTGAAAGTAGTGTTTGTCTGACTGGGGATCCAGAACATGAGTCCAGAATCCTCAGCAGCTGCAGCGGGCCCTTTACCCGGCTGGGTCTTCGGACTACGGCCGAATGGACCGGCCGGTCAGTCCGCCCCTGCAGCTATGTCCGCTTGGTATTACATACCATGACCTCAAGGTAGATCCCAAAATTAAATGTGGGACTGCCTTCTTTCTATTGAGAAGACTGAAGATCCTTCTACCAGTTTATCACCAAAGCCTCCATTACCCGAGTGGTTTCCTATTCTTTAAATTTCCTAGTGATAAAATCTCTGTAATATCAAGACAGCCCATTGTCAGCAGTATCCTGATAAATAAATTGTCCTGTGCCATTTAGTTTTTTTGTGTATGGTCTATGTATCTGAAAAAGCCTAAAGCAGATACATTTTAAGCAGAAAAAGGTTGTAGGATTCTCTAAAAGGCCCAGACTGAATTAGCCTATTCTGCTAAGTTATTCTTGTTCCCTCTTTTTCCTTCTCCTGAGAATGTCTGTGCATTTCATTCCTCAACAACGTGTTATTTAGAAATCTGTCTCTACAGAAAGGGTTAAATGCATTAGCAATATATTTTACTGTACTGTTAAATTCAGGAGCAATAAAAATGCCTTTGAAGTGACTCCAAGATAAACAGAGGCGGCCACTGGGGGCCTCTACCTCTTAATAGTAACAAGGTCAGACAGTGCTGATATCATAAAACCAGCAGTAATAGCCAAAGAATGTAAAAAACCAGTAGCGGCACAATGCTGTATTGTGTCCAGGTGATTGCTATCTGCATAGATTGCATGAAAAGGAGCATTGCATTAAGCAAGATCGCAGCGACCATTCCACCCAAAATTTGAATATGGGGGCCTTTATTTTGCAGGAAACAACCATTTAGTGACTAATGGGTACAGTGTATCAGGTTGTGCACCCCATACAATTTACTTCACCAACAAGCTGTTAATATTCTAGAATGCTTGATTAACTTAAAGCGTACCCGTCAGATCCAACAAATTTTTTTTTTTTAAATATATCACTCAGTACCTAATCCTGACCACGTACATGAACTTTTCATGTGTCTAGCAACTTTATTTAATTTTTTATTACACTTTTAATTTAGCTCACTAGTCTGAACTCCTCTCAAAGGGAGGGGGCGTGGCCTCACTGCAGGTCTCCGCCCCCTCCCTCAGTATGCTGTCTGCTCACATCTCCCCTAGCATTAGCAAAACTACAACTCCCAGCTTGTCCTCACTGACAGTTGCGGGACACAAGCTGACAGTGGGAGGATTTTTCCTCCAGCTATGAGCCCTGCGATCACAGCTGTCAATCAAGGAAGTGTGTCCATGACATAGGTGATGATGCATGGACACTGCAGGACTAGAATGTGTCCAAGCAGGCAGGGGGGGCAGTTCTTTGACTGGCTTTTTCAGTATGCTTTACAACATATCAAAAGTTTTTGTATCTGGCAGTGCCCATTTAAATGTAGTAGACAGTTTTTTTTAGTTTTTTTTTTTTTACAATTAGAATTGTGTAGTAGTAATATTGATAATTGAAAATGTATTGTGAACAGGGTGTATATAGAGCACACAGTCTCATCGGTTACTAAGAATTATGATGCCACATCTTCTGTCATATGTACACTTTTGGTTGTGAAGTATTGTTTAGGTCATAATGCTTTCCTTTCCTTGATTTGCAGTATTATTTTCCAGTCATCTGCAGACCTTGCCCCATGAAGTTGTACACCTAATACTTATACACAGATCAGCCATAGCATTAAAACCCTTATATTGTGTAGAACCCCCTTGGGGACACCAAAACAACTCTAAATTATCAAGTCATAGACCTCTGAATCTGTCCTGTGGTATCCGGCATCAAGCAAGGTGTTAACAGATGATTCTTTAAATGGTCACTGTCCTTTGAAACAACTTCCCTCCACGTGGTAGCCTGTGTAATTCCTTACATATTTGTAAATCACTTAATCTACACAGGAACACAGGAAGTGGGGGCCTGGACTGTGCTTACAATCATTGAGCCTGTCTGTCTCCTCCAGTGGGTCAATGCTGTGCCTAAAAGGTAAACCAGGTGAATGACTGGA
Organism: Hyla sarda; assembly: GCF_029499605.1. Lineage (NCBI taxonomy): Eukaryota > Metazoa > Chordata > Amphibia > Anura > Hylidae > Hyla > Hyla sarda. The sequence continues at coordinate 54,047,996 of NC_079200.1, forward strand.
GGGTAGAAGAACAATGCCGGGTACCAGGCGTGAACCACTGGAACAAACTTGCTTCAGACAGGTTGTAGATAAAAGTAGATTTATTAGCCAAAGTTAGACCAATGCATTTTGAGGTATAACAACCTCTTCATCAATGTGAGTATGGTTGTTATACCTTGAAACACGTTTGTATATCTTTGGCTAATAAATCTACTTTTATCTACAACCCGTCTGAAGCAAGTTTGTTCCAGTGGATCGCGTCTGGTACCTGGCATTGTTCTTCTACTCTACAGTCATTGATCTGTATCCATTGGTCCGGGGAACCCGCAGCAAGATAACCGGGAAGCAGCACCACTACCACGGATATTCTACTGTGCCTTTATAAGTTGTTGAGCATTTTCTTTATTGAGATATCACCTTACACCATTTCTTTATTGCAATACTTCTCTATGGGAAGCTCTGCACTCTTTTTTCCATCTAGCCCTTCTACACTAAAAGGTAAACCGAGCCTCTCCTCTCATCTCTGGCCAACCACATAGATCTGGGTGGCTATCTTGTGTGTAACTACTAGTGTTACTACTTCTGTATGCACACAGTGCTGCTTACTGAATGAAATCTCTCCTTCCCCCATTGTTTTAGTCTTGAAACTTGTCACCATTATTACCAATATTAATATCAGCAGCTATTCATTTTTAAGTGTAATCCCTTACTTGCCGGGCTGCTGCTGTTTCTTTTCTTTCTGCTCATACAGCACCTTGCAAACCCATTACATCACTAACCCACTTCTACCCTAAACAATGTCATCTATACTTGTGTAATGTAAATCATAATCAATAAGCACAGTAGATAGGAATCGGTGCAGCTCTGTGACTGGCCAGAGTTCCTGACATGGACAGAGGTGTCAGCAGAGAGCACTGTGGTCAGACTGGAAAGAACTACACAACTTCCTCTGTAGTATAAAGCAGCTGATAAGTACTGGAAGGATTAAGATTTTTATATAGAAGTAATTTATAAATCTAATAGTAAAAAAGAAACAAAAGTGGCACCGATACCTCAAGCCTCCTAAGACCACGAGATGGAGACGGCGTCCCGCTAGTCTGGAAATCCACCCTGGCATCGGAGGTGCTAGGACAATAAAGACCGTAGTCACCAAATAGCAGTAAATAAAGAACAAAGGTGCCCTGCACTCACCGCTTCAGTCCAGGTAATCCTGCTCCCATCTCGGGTCACGACTCGAACACGGAGGACATGGATAGTGGAGCGCTCAGAGGCGACTGCCGGCGGTTTCACGCATAGGAATGCGCTTCATCCGGCCTCGTTAACGTCATCGCGCTGTGCGAATTATAAAGGTGCAGCTGGTGAGTCACATGATTCCAGGTGAACTCTCACCCCGTGTTGTGTGAAAGAATAAACGGGAAAGAAACCACATAAGGAAGCAAAAAGCAAGTTAGGTAAGTACATTAATACTAATAAACCTAAAACTGCTCTGAAAAAAGAGAAACTTATAAAAAAGGGGAAAAGTCTAATTTATCATTTAACCCTAATGGTCCTTGCGCGTCAAGCCGCAATATCCATCGCGCCTCAGCACGCAGGAGCAGACGGCGTCTGTCCCCTCCAGAGGGGTGATAGGGGATTGTTTCAAGACCTCCAAATTTTAGAGATGCACAATTTCCACCATGTATAGACTGCATATGTTGAACAAATCTTGGAGACCCGCCTCCTTTTCGAACTGAATACATATGCTCTCGTACTCGGGCCCGGAGCTGTCTCTCTGTTTTTCCAATATAGAAGAATTGGCAACTACAAATTAGAAAATATACAACAAAGGTGCTCCGGCAGGTAATAAGGTGTTTTATTTAAAAAAAGTAACTCCCTAATTTAATAGAAATCGCATTAATATTATGAGGGCATTGAGGACAGAAACCGCACTTCTTATTCCCTTTCGGGGCTACACCAGACAACCAAGTCTCCTTGGGATGTGCTTCTCTATTCAACTTCTGACCCTTCAATAAGTCAGCGATCGTCTTATTTTTTCTGAAGGTTACTATAGGTCTATTCTGGGCTGTATTCACAATGTCCGGATCTGCCATAAGTAGATGCCAGTTCTTAGTAATGGCAGATTTGATAACATGATTCAATGGGCTGTTTTTAAAAGCAAACATAAATCTTGAATTTTGTTCAGTAGTGGACTGAAAATCCTTTTCCTTTTTTGAATCTATAAGTAGTTCCTCTCTGTTTTTTGTTGCAGCTCTTCTGTAAGCTTGTGTCAGTACTTCATTAGGATATTGTCGCTGCCTAAAGCGTGTAAGTAATTGTCCTGCTTATTCTTCATAATCAGACTGTTTACTATTATTTATTTTTAAACGTAAAAGTTGACTATAGGGAATAGAATTTTTTGTTCCTATAGGGTGGGAGCTCTTATAGTGCAAAAGAGCATTTCTTGCCACTTCCTTCCTATAGCCCTGCGCCAGAAGCTGATTATTCTCCACATATAATTTAAGATCTAAAAATTCAAGGCTATCTCCCCAAAAACACTCGTAAAGGCCATGTTCATGGCATTGACATTAAGATAGGCTACAAAATCCTCGAATACACTAGGGGGCCCATCCCACACCACCAGAATATCATCCATATACCTCCAAAATGCCCAAATGTATCTTGAAAACAGATTGGAGGTACTGAAGACATACTCCTGTTCAAACGCGGCTAGGAACAAATTCGCGTATGAACAGGAGGTGGGGCTCCCAATTACGGTTCCGACTTTCTGTCGGAACCATTGATTGTCGAGTTGAAAAGTGTTATTGTTAAGAATGAACAGGAGGGCATCACAGATAAATTGTACAAAATTATATGACTTGTCGGTCCTACTCAAGATGTTCCGAATGGCCTGCACACCCGCATTATGGGGAATGCGGGTGTACAGCGCCTCAACATCTATAGATGCCAGAGAGAAAGAGGGTTCCCAATGAAAGTCGTGAATGAACCTAAGTACGTCTCCTGTATCTTTAAGATACGTTGGAATGGAGGAAAGGAGGGGTCTGAGGGCCCAATCTACATATTTGGGGTGGGTTCGGTGACCGAGTACTTGTCCAAATATGTAGAGTGGGCCCTCAGACCCCTCCTTTCCTCCATTCCAAAGTATCTTAAAGATACAGGAGACGTACTTAGGTTCATTCACGTCTTTCACTGGGAACCCTCTTTCTCTCTGGCATCTATAGATGTTGAGGCGCTGTACACCCGCATTCCCCATAATGCGGGTGTGCAGGCCATTCGGAACATCTTGAGTAGGACCGACAAGTCATATAATTTTGTATAATTTATCTGTGATGCCCTCCTGTTCATTCTTAACAATAACACTTTTCAACTCGACAATCAATGGTTCCGACAGAAAGTCGGAACCGCAATGGGGAGCCCCACCTCCTGTTCATACGCGAATTTGTTCCTAGCCGCGTTTGAACAGGAGTATGTCTTCAGTGCCTCCAATCTGTTTTCAAAATACATTCGGGCATTTTGGAGGTATATGGATGATATTCTGGTGGTGTGGGATGGGCCCCCTAGTGTATTCAAGGATTTTGTAGCCTATCTTAATGTCAATGCCATGAACATGGCCTTTACGAGTGTTTTTGGGGGAGATAGCCTTGAATTTTTAGATCTTAAATTATATGTGGAGAATAATCAGCTTCTGGCGCAGGGCTATAGGAAGGAAGTGGCAAGAAATGCTATTTTGCACTATAAGAGCTCCCACCCTATAGGAACAAAAAATTCTATTCCCTATAGTCAACTTTTACATTTAAAAAGAAATAATAGTAAACAGTCTGATTATGAAGAACAAGCAGGACAATTACTTACACGCTTTAGGCAGCGACAATATCCTAATGAAGTACTGACACGAGCTTACAGAAGAGCTGCAACAAAAAACAGAGAGGAACTACTTATAGATTCAAAAAAGAAAAAGGATTTTCAGTCCACTACTGAACAAAATTCAAGATTTATGTTTGCTTTTAAAAACAGCCCATTGAATCATGTTATCAAATCTGCCATTACTAAGAACTGGCATCTACTTATGGCAGATCCGGACATTGTGAATACAGCCCAGAATAGACCTATAGTAACCTTCAGAAAAAATAAGACGATCGCTGACTTATTGAAGGGTCAGAAGTTGAATAGAGAAGCACATCCCAAGGAGACTTGGTTGTCTGGTGTAGCCCCGAAAGGGAATAAGAAGTGCGGTTTCTGTCCTCAATGCCCTCATAATATTAATGCGATTTCTATTAAATTAGGGAGTTACTTTTTTTAAATAAAACACCTTATTACCTGCCGGAGCACCTTTGTTGTATATTTTCTAATTTGTAGTTGCCAATTCTTCTATATTGGAAAAACAGAGAGACAGCTCCGGGCCCGAGTACGAGAGCATATGTATTCAGTTCGAAAAGGAGGCGGGTCTCCAAGATTTGTTCAACATATGCAGTCTATACATGGTGGAAATTGTGCATCTCTAAAATTTGGAGGTCTTGAAACAATCCCCTATCAGCCGTCTGCTCCTGCGTGCTGAGGCGCGATGGATATTACGGCTTGACGCGCAAGGACCATTAGGGTTAAATGATAAATTAGACTTTTCCCCTTTTTTATAAGTTTCTCTTTTTTCAGGGCAGTTTTAGGTTTATTAGTATTAATGTACTTACCTAACTTGCTTTTTGCTTCCTTATGTGGTTTCTTTCCCGTTTATTCTTTCACACAACACGGGGTGAGAGTTCACCTGGAATCATGTGACTCACCAGCTGCACCTTTATAATTCGCACAGCGCGATGACGTTAACGAGGCCGGATGAAGCGCATTCCTATGCGTGAAACCGCCGGCAGTCGCCTCTGAGCGCTCCACTATCCATGTCCTCCGTGTTCGAGTCGTGACCCGAGATGGGAGCAGGATTACCTGGACTGAAGCGGTGAGTGCAGGGCCCCTTTGTTCTTTATTTACTGCTAATTTATAAATCTGTTTAACTTTCTGACACCAGTTAATTTGAAAAGAAAAATGTTTTCCACTGGAGTACCCCTTTAGAGTACCCCCCGTGATCTTGCATGCCGCACCCCATTTATAATCAGTTCCCGGAGCGTGTTCGCTCCGGGTCTGATTGCCGGCCACCACAGGTCCCGGAGGCGTGTGACGTCACGCCTCCGCCCCCGTGTGATGTCATGCTCCACCCCTCAATGCAAGCCTATGGGAGGGGGCGTGACAGCCCCCTCCCATAGGATTGCATTGAGGGGGCGGAGCGTAACGTCACACGGTGCGGAGCCTTGACGTCACAACGCTCCAGCCCTGTGATTGACAGTAATCAGACCCGGAGCGAACACGCTCCGGGGACTGATTATAAACGGGTTGCGGCATGCAAGATCACAGGGGTCCCCAGCGGCGGGACCCCCGCGATCAGGCATCTCCAAAGGATAGGGGATAAGATGTCTAAACGCCAGAGTACCCCTTTAAGATCCATGCCAGAAGCATTTATGGCAAGTCCTAGCAACATATCTACCTTGAAAAAAAGGCTTTCCTAATCTCACAGGACAGGGTCCAATCCCATCTTTGGCTCTAAATTGACCTGTGCCCATCCCTGTTGTACGTTGTCTCACAATGTAAGGACGTGCCTATAATAGTCATTGCAAAAATTCCTATCATGATTATTTCATCATCCAGATGGACCAATACCACCTCACACCTAAATAACCTCAGAGGATGAATGTGTTTAGAGAAAATTGTTGAAGGGGAATGAGCAAAACTACAGTATAAAGTTCAATTCTCCTGGTTAAGGGACTATGATATACAATGATCTCAGCATACTCCAGGGACGTAAGAGGCAAATTGTTCCAGTAAGTGGTGCCAGATAATCGGCCCCCAAACAAGCTGATCATGAAACACATTCCCAGGTGTGCATGCAATTTACATGGCAGTGATATAGCGCCATTAACATGTCATCAGGGCTAACCATGATTAAACCCAGAGGTAGCGAATTACCAAGTGCACATTCCACAATTATGTATGTCATGGGAGTTATCAATATTAACGCATTATTTTTCCTATTGCAGGCTTTTATTATTTAACCCTTTAAGTCTTTATCCCAACTTTCGGGATGGATGAAGCAGAACAAATATTTTTTTCATATGAATGTACGTATACCTCTCCAGTTAAAGGGGTACTCCCCCCTAGACATCTTATGCCCTATCTAAAGGATAGAGGATGAGATGTCTGATCGCGGGGGTCCCGCCACTGGGGACCCCCGCAATCTCGGCTGTGGCACCCCGCTGTCATCACTGCACAGAGCAAATTCGTTCTGTGCATATTGACGGGCGATACAGGGGCAGGAGAATGGTGACATCATGGTTCCGCCCCCTCATGACATCACGTTCCGCCCCCTCAATACAAGTCTATGGGAAGGGGCGTGGCGGCCATCATGCCCCCTCCCATAGATTTGCATTAAGGGGGCGGGCCGTGACATCACGATGCTCCGACTCCTGTATCGCTGGTCATTACACACAGAGCAAGTTTGCTCTGTGCAGTGATGACAGAGAGGTGCCGCAGCCGAGATTGCGTGGGTCCCCAGTGGCGGGACCCCCGCGATTAGACATCTTATAAGATGTCTAGGGGCAGAGTACTCCTTTAAGACCAATTCACATAAATTCACTTACCGTTTCTGTTTCCATCTCTATTCTTTTGATGACATTTGTAGTGAATCCTGAGAGAATGTAAAAGAAAAATGATTCCTATGAAATACTGTATGCACCGTAATATAGTTGCCCCATTTTTCATTGCCTCCAATCCAGAATGTTCAATTACCATATCTGCAGGTTGTCTCTGTTCAGCATCTTGAAGAAGATAGGAACATTTCTATCAGTGCTCCACAATCTTATTGTCTATCCTCTTCCATTTTCACCATTGATATGCAATTCCATATAAATGTTTTACCTTTGGAGACTTTGGGAATATCCTTTGTTTTAATGTGTATAATTTGACGAATGGAAAATATGCGCTATTGCTGCAGGCTGAGTTACAGAAAGAAGGTCTAACAATAAGTTGTAAAGCAAACATAACAAAGAGTTAATCTTAGAATTGTGAAACCACAGGCCAAAAGATGGAAATCTAAGGATATTCCAAAGAAAGATGTAAAAAGGAAGGTAAATTGGGCATGTGGTCCTCTGGTGTTAATGATGCTCCTGTGAACAATGCCTGGTCACTAGAGAGCAAAACTGGACCTCTCTATTAGCAGTTGCCCTTGCTGTGTTTTAGCTTTGGCTTCCAGAACTCAGATGCCCCCCGACTTACCATAGCACCCAAAAGAATGAGCAGCAGGCAGGTACAAGAAAAACATACAAGCATGTATAAATACTGGAAGATAAGAAGAATGAGATCAGCATTAAATGACTTAAACAGAGAACATGATATGGATGATGATACAAAGGAATGATAATGACAGCAGCCAGAAATTAAACAGTACAAGACACAGGAACAGGTAACCTACTCCTCTAATCTTTCCCTAGCTCTTTCCCTGAACTATAAGCTAACACTAAACACAACTTAAACTTGCTTCCCCTGTAATATTCCAGCAATAACTATAAACCTGCGAACTTGCAACAAGACACGCTAAGCATGACCGAAAAAAGATACAAGTTTTAGAATAACATAGGCAGGAATTAGAAAATACCACAAGGATATGAATATAGAACTGGAGCGATACTAAAATCACATGAACAGTAGTATTGAGCGGCATAGGCCATATTTGAATTCACGATATTTTGCGAATATATGGACGAATATTCGTCATATATTCGCTAAATTCGCATATTCGTAATATTCGCGTTTTACTTTTGCATATGTGAAAATTTGCGTATGCAAAATTAGCATGTTAAAATTAGCATATACAAAAATTAGCATAAGCGAACATTTGCATATGCGAAAATTCGCACGCCAGTCTCACACAGTAGTATTAGAGCCTTCTTTACATCACACAAGCTGGAAGCAGAGAGGGATGATCACTGTGATGTGTACTGTGAAAAAAAATAGAATATTCGTAATTACGAATATATAGTGCTATATTCGCGAATATTCGCGAATATGCGATATTCGCGAATAAAATTAGCATTGCGAATATTCGCGAGCAACACTAATGGACAGACGGATGTAGCATAGACTATACAAAATGCACATACCAAGAGCTTTTAAAGAGAGGCTAACCAACAGAACTCCACCCAAAACTATTTAGGACTAAATAATGAAGATCCAGAGCTTTCATTGCTCTGGATTAAGCTATGATACAGTTGTATTGCTGCTGCCTCAAACAGGCTAATAGACAGGCAAAGAGAGAATAGCAGAAAGATTCCTGCTATTTGTAACACTGTGGGTCCAAGAATAACATTGATTTAAGGGAAAATGGACCAACATGCCTTAACTAATGGGGGCAAAACAAAAGACTAGCTTTACCGCAATTTGTAGATATTGAGGACAACAGGGGGAAACCTTTTGGGATCCATTTCGGGGGTAGGGTGGGTACTTTACAACATATTTATCTGTACTGCCCTCCTCTAAGAAAGATAGGCAAGCAATTTTGGAGTTATGTTGTAATTACAACCCTGATTGGTATGGCACCATATCAACTTATATAGAGGATGAAATTGGGGAGTCTACTACTTTGTGGAGTTAGGGATCTTCTACCCCTTTTTTATAACTATTCAGTGATCTTATCCATCAGAGATGAAGTGAAGAGTTTCTCATGCACAGCTCTATATTTTGAAGTCTAAGGATCTTTTGGCAGGCCCATCTGGCAGATCACTACTCTTTATCAAGCTGTTTAGAAGTCTCAATGGTTGTTTGTCCAGGGCCACACAAACAATCGCTGAATCTTTTGCGCAGCCATTCAATGACATCATCGTTGGCCATACACCAGCTGTTTACACAGGGAGATGTATGGTTGACCAACACTGATATTTAAGGCCGCATGATCCTAGCGACCAGCCAACAAACGAGAGTTTGCCTTTAGTGGTGAGGCCTTGCCACACATGTGGCTGAAATACAGAGTCAGATGTTGTCCCAGAGGGAAGGTGGAACTCCCATTAAAAGTTTTGGCTCCCACCAACCTTAAAGGGGTTATCCCAAGATTAGGGTAAGTGATACATATCTGATCAGTGGGGATCTGACCACTTAGATCCCCACACTTTGCATTCTGGAAACTGGAGTCCTTGGAGGAAACCCATGCAAACACAAGGAGAACATACAAACTCCATGTATATGTTGCCTTTGGTCAGATTCACACTGAGGACTTCAGTACTACAAGACCACAATGCCAGTCCTTGAGCTTGGATGCTGCCCACAATCAGTAATATATGTCACACGTGTAACTACTGATACATATTCTACCGAATAAATGTACAGAAAACTGTTTATGATCCCTGTATTATCTAACATGCTCATAAACCATGAAGCCAAGTCTTTTTTCGTAATGTAAAGCATAATATTCATACTGCAGACAGCATTGCTCAAGTTCAGAATAAACATTAGGCTCAAGTGGCTCTATACCACCACTTCCTTTTGGCCTTTTGGACCTGAGATGTGGGTAAGAGACAGGAGGAATGTGAGCTGGTAAGTGACTGCCTCCTTTTGACAGGCTTCCCGTGATTTATGGTGTTTTGCTCTGAATTTTACGACACACCAAGGAGTCTAAACTTTCTCCAGGCTTGGCCAAACCCTAGGCAAACAGAATGGATTTGTAAGCACTCTCATAGATGACACATCCATCATCAACTATGGTGGCACTCTAACCCACAGAGTGGGCAGGAAAAGTAAAAAGCCAGGCTTTTCTACTCACTTAACAACCCAACCCAACAGGGCCTCCTGGCCTCAGATCCTTTTTTTAATAGGTGTGAAAACTCCAACATACATTTTTATGGGGTGTGAATGTCCTTCTTAAATAGTGCAGCACAGGGAGAGTGCAGGAAGCCCAACATTACATCTCCAGCACAGGAGAAAATCTTTCAGCTAAGCTGTAAATAAGATAGGCAAACTGGCGTACATGGGGGACGAAGGGGGTTTATTCCTTGCATTCACATAATCCCTCTGAAGTCAAATAATGTGGGGGACTACAGCTGAGAGATTTCATAGGCAGGATAGCATAGCTAGATATCGAGATTTTCTCAAAAATGCTCTCGCTCTATAGATCTAAAAACGTTATCATACATCTTACACAGCGAGATTTACTTCCATTCTTGTTCCTCGACACTGGACGTGTGTGTTCTTCACTGAAGGGACAGTCAAACACTATGGGCGTAATGACAAATGAACACAGACACAGAAGTCGGCATTCCAACCCGGGAAAGTCTCAATCAGAAAAATGCACTATGGGAATAGTGGCAGTAGTACATGAAAGTGCGGGGTGCGTATTCAGAGAGGCATAGTTCAGGTAAGTCCAGTAGCAGAAAAAATGAAATCGCACTATCCGCTCCAGTAGTGACAAAAAGCCGGTTTATTTAAACTTCAGCAGACAAGGTGCATGGTGCTAAACAGAGATGAAATGTGGCTCTTCCAAGTGAATGGGTGACAGCTAATGTGTGTGCGCACAGGCACGGTTCCTCAGACCCTATCCTCTGACACACCGGCATCACCTTAAGAAGTCTAACGGGATGACGTGCATCAGAGGAGGTGGTAACAAAAGTAAGTGCAAATTAAAAACAAGCAAACAAAAACTTTAAAATATGCAACCTTCATACAGAAACACTGTAATCCAGCCTTTCATTCAATCCAAGGTTACCATGGGCATTCAGCGCTGAATAGGGCTTTACGCCTATCAATACCCGCTGTATAATTTACTCTTTCGATTCCATGAAAGGCAAGATCACCGAGAGAATCATGATGATATTCCTTAACATGCTGAATAAATCTCGGCGCCCTTTTTGTGACTTCATTGAGTAAAGATGTTCTCTAAACCGTGTATGTATAGATCTCTTGGTGCTCCCTATATAAAAACAGCCACAGGTACATATAATAGTGTAAACTACCCATTGAGTTCTGCAGGTTATTAAATATTTTACAAAGATAGCTACACCTCCAATTCGAAAATAATTACCGGGTAGAAAATAGCTACAACGTGAACACGATCCACATTTATGGTTGCCAGTGGGACTACAATTTGCTCAAATTGGAACATATTATTACTTAGTACAAAAGAAAGAGACTCGCAAATAAAATTTATGAAACCTTCGCCATTGTCTGTAACACTTAATAACTCTCTAATGCATTGGACTGCTAATTTTTGAGAGATGCTAGTGTAAAGACTTTCTATGTCAATTGATGCTGGGAGACAGGACTCCGGCAAAGATACCTCAGAAAGACATGTAAGAAATTCATTATGAAGAAATTATAAACGGGGATCAGGAAAAAGCAAATATATTGAACAAATTCTTCTCCACTGTATTCAATGAGGAAAATGAAATGACAGGTGAAATACTGCGAAATAAGGTAAACTCCCCTTTACAGGTCACCTGTCTAACCCGGGAAGAAGTACAGTACCGGCTACAAAAAATCTAAATAGACAAATCACCAGGTCCAGATGGCATTCACCCCGTGTTCTAAAGGAATTAAGTAATGTAATAGACAGACCTCAATTTTTAATATTCATGGACTCTATAGTAACAGGGACTGTTCCCCAGGACTGGCACATGGCAAATATGGTGCCAATATTTAAAAAGGGGACAAAAGGTGACCCCGGAAATTATAGGCCTGTTAGTTTAACCTCTGTTGTATGTAAATTGTTTGAGGGTTTTCTAAGAGATGCTATTTTGGAATATCTTGATACAAATACATGTGTGACTCCATATCAGCATGGCTTTATGAGGGATCGGTCCTGTCAAACTAACCTGATCAGCTTTTATGAGGAGGTGAGCTCCAGACTGGACCATGGGCAATCGCTGGATGTCGTATATCTGGATTTTTCCAAAGCATTTGATACGGTTCCCCATAAACGTATGGTGCATAAAATGAGAAGGATGGGGTTGGGGGAGAATGTGTGTAAGTGGGTAAGTAACTGGCTCAGTGATAGGAAACAGAGGGTGGTTATTAATGGTACTTATTCTGATTGGGTGACTGTATCTAGTGGGGTACCACAGGGGTCAGTATTGGGTCCTGTCCTATTTAATATATTCATTATTGACCTTGTAGAGGGGTTGAATAGTAAAGTAGCAATCTTTGCAGATGACACTAAACTCTGTAAAGCGGTAAACACAATAGATCTGGATAGATTGGAGGTTTGGGCTAGGAAGTGGCAGATGAGGTTCAACACTGATAAATGTAAGGTAATGCACATGGGGAGGAAAAATCCGGCCTGGGATTATGTATTAAATGGGAGCACACTAGGGACGACTGACGTGGAAAAGGACTTGGGAGTTTTAGTTAACAGTAAATTTAGTTGTAGTGATTAGTGTCGGGCAGCTGCTGCCAAGGCAAATAAAATCATGGGGTGCATCAATGGGGGAATAGATGCCCACGACAAGGAAATAATTCTACCACTGTACAAATCACTAGTCAGGCCACACATAGAATACTGTGTACAGTACTTGGCACCAGTGTACAAGATATAGTGGAGCTGGAGAGGGTTAAAAGACAGGCAACCAGGGTAATACGGGGAATGGAAGGACTACAGTACCCAGAAAGATTATCAGAATTAGGGTTATTTAGTTTAGAAAAAAGAAGGCTTAGGGGAGACCTAATAACTATGTATATATATATCAGGGGTCAGTACAGAGATCTCTCCCATGATCTATTTATACCCAGGACTGTATCTATAACAAGGGGACATCCTCTCCGTTTAGAGGAAAGAAGGTTTGTACACCAGCACAGACGGGGGTTCTTTACTGTAAGAGCAGTGAGACTGTGGAATTCTCTCCCGGAGGAGGTGGTCATGGGGAACTCTGTAAAAGAATTTAAAAGGCGTCTGGATGCATTTTTGGAGAGTAAGAACATTGCTGGTTATGTATATTAAAATTATAGGGACAGAACGTTGATCCAGGGATTTATTCTGACTGCCATATTTGGAGTCGGGAAGGAATTTTTAACCTCTAGTATGAGGGTTTTTTGCCTTCCTCTGGATTAACTCAGCAGGGACTCATTAGGGATATAGGTTGAACGTGATGGACTCTGGTCTTTTTTCAACCTTATGAACTATGTTAGTGTCTTTCACTAGAGATGGTACCTCTCGCAACAGGGGACGCAAAAGCCAATCCAAGAACTTGGAGAGGGGTTCGGTGACCGATCCCACCCCGGAGACAATGGGTCCTCCGGGGGGTGAGGTCAGCATTTTGTGTACCTTGGGAAGAAAGTACCATTTCGGGGGAACCGGACAAGGGGGAGTGAGTTGCTTTTTGCTTGGAGATGACACCCAAATCAACATATTTTCTAAGTAAAGTGCATAGTGCAGCTTTTGTTTTATCTATCAGGCTGCCCCGCCAAGTCACATAAGTAGTAGCATCGAATAATTGGCATGAAGCTTCCTGAACGTAGTATTCTGTGGACATTATAACGACATTGCCGCCCTTTATCCGATTTTTTTTATAATATTGTCGTCTCTTTTCTTAAGGAGGTCCAATGCTTGTTGTTCAGTAAAGAGATTGCGGGGAGCCGGAGGATAAACTAGAGCCCTAACTTCTTCAAGCACTTTTAACTGAAAAAGATCCAGATTACTGCCAAGAGTGACAGGTGGACAAAAGGATGATTTTATACCTCCTAGGAATTCAGGTACCTCAATGGTGTCAAACTCATCTGAACCATCTACCTGACTATTAGTATTTAAAAGATCTATTAATGTATTAATGTAAACAATTTAGAGCTGTACTTGAGGCTTCATTAAGGACACTGAAGCCTAGGGGGCCTATGGAGACAGGGCTCTCTCCAGTGAGTCGAAAGGAACTACATTCTTTATTTGCGAACAATTTTTTAAGGTTTAGTTTGCGTATGCATTTAAAAAGATCAATTTCAAACTCCACAATTTCAAAGTTCGGCGGCAAACAAAAATTAAGACCACGTGAAAGAACTGAGATCGTATCAGAGTCCAATTCGGCGTCAGTCAGGTTAATGATAGTACATCTGACCATCTGAGTCATGTGTTATTCGTGCCAGGTGACTTTCTTCCTTTGTCTGCTCCCCTTTCTTCTTTATAGTCTCTGTTCTTTCTTTTACGTCTTGAGCCCCTCCTAGTCTTCCTTCTAAAGGGGTGCTATTAGAGGAAGAAGAAGCTCTCGTGTTCACATTACTTGTGTATAGATCACTTTCAGCTGTATTTTTATTTTTGATGGTATTGATGTTTTTATTCTTATTTTTGCCTCTTTTGTCTTGCTGCATCTTCTGCTCCACTAGACTCTGAGTCAGTGGTCCAGAAGTCTGTACACTTCATTTTTCCTCTATTTTTCCTTAAGGGTTGGCGTCTGCCTATGTTGAAAGAAAAGACTCTATTTAAGTCATAGTCCAGTTTATCTCTGATGTATTTATCTTGCTTTGGTTTTTTAATGATTTGTTGTAAAGACGCAATTTTTTACTCCAACTTTTTGTTGAAACATTGACATTTTTCAGTGTCCAGTGTAGATTGTGTTCATGGTGTAGCTATTTTCTACATGGTAAATATTTTCGAATTGGAGGTGTAGATATCTTTGTAAAAGATTTAACAACCTGCAGAACTCAATGGCCATTATATGGCTGTTTTTTTTTATATAGGGAGCACCAAGAGATCCATACATACACAGTTTAGAGAACCTCTTTACTCAATTAAGTCACAAAAAGGGTCTCCGAGATTTATTCAGCATGTTAAGGAATATCATCATGATTCTCTCGGTGATCTAGCCTTTCATGGAATCGAAAGAGTAAATTATACAGCGGGTATTGATAGGTGTAAAGCCTGGATTACAGTGTTTTTGTATGAAGGTTGCATATTTTTTGCTTGTTTTTAATTTGCACTTACTTTTGTTACCACCTCCTCTGATGCATGTCATCCCGTTAGACTTCTTAAGGTGATGCCGGTGTGTCAGAGGATAGGGTCTGAGGAAGCGTGCCTGTGTGCACACGCAACAGCTGTCACCCATTCACTTGGAAGAGCCATGTCTCGTCTCTGTATAGCACCATGCACCTTGTCTGCTGAAGTTTAAATTAACCGGCTTTCTGTCACTACTGGAGCGGTGAGTGCGATTTCATTTTTTCTGCTATTGGACTATGGGCATAACATCACTACTGCTGCCAATATATGCCTGTGGTCAATATGGAGTTCATGTTGAGGGCATGGAGGAGTGGCGCGTTAGGTAGCACTTACCGGGGGGGTACAATTACTGCCTGCTGCCGGTAATACATGTGCCTGCGAGTGGCACGAAACTACCAGTTAATGTGTCCCTGCCTCCTACTGCCCACCAAAAAGGAGCAGAGCAGCTGGCAGGACACGCTACTGCCTGTGGTAATAATTCACTTCTACAGGCTGTATCTATATGGGGACTATATGTAAATGGGGCTATATGTATGTGAGGCTGTTTTTATATGGGGGGCTATATGTATATGGGGCTGTATGTATATGGGGGGCTATATGTATTTGGGGCTGTATTTATATGGGGCTATACGTATTTGGGTGCTATATGTATACGGGGGCTGTAGGTAGATGGAGGTTGTATGTTTATGGAGACAGTATGTAAATGAGGGCAGTATGTATATGGGGGCAGTATGTATATGGGGCTGTATGTGTATGGGGGCTTTATCTATATGGGGTGAGAAGACGTCATCTGTGATTGACTTAGAGAAGATGTCACCTGTGAGTCACCTGTGACGATGTGACTCATGAGTATGTGACTGTATTATGTCTGTATTATGCTAGGGGGTGGGGTCAAACCAAAGTCTGTGTTATGGTGGGGTCTGTATTATGGAGATCTAAATTAAAATGGAATCCTAACAGTGAGGACAATATATAAGAAAAATTTTGAAAGGCAGCCAGTTGAAAAAAAAAATCATTTTAGCTGGAAAACCCCTTAAACCTCTAGACATGTAAGCCCTTGCTGCTTTGTCCCAAACGTTCCGGAGTGCTTAGTGTCTATAAAGGTAGAAGCTGCATCTGCTTCATAGGTGGTGAGTTACAGCTGCTATCAACAGCCAGGCACTGACTGCTACTGATATACCATTATCCCTACCATCATAACAAAAGTTGTACAGATAACAGCTACAGAGCATACCACAAAAATTAGCCATGTATATAAAAAAAATTATAGGATCAAAATAGGGCGATTTTAAGCATACTCATTTATGTAGTATTTCAATAATAGAAAAACTACATAAATTGGGTATTGTTTTAATCGTGTTACCCCACAGAGTAAAGAAACTGTCAGTTTTACCATAAAATGCACTCTGTAAAAATATAACTGTCCAAAAGTTGCAAAATGTGAATTTCTTTTCAAACTTGTCTTTTTTGCACATCTCACCACTGTCACTTTAAACATTAATAACTCTGGAATGCTTTTAGTTATCATTCTGATTCCGAGATAGTTTTTTCGTGACATATTCTACTTTAACATGGTGGTAAAATTTTATGGTAACTTGCATCCTTTCATGGTGAAAAATCCCAAAATTTGATGAAAAAAATGAAAATTTAGCATTTTTCTAACTTTGAAGCTCTCTGCTTGTAAGGAAAATGGATATTCAAAGTAACATTTTTTTGGATCACATATACAATATGTCTACTTTATGTTTGCATCATAAAATTGATGAGTTTTTACTTTTGGAAGACACCAAAGAGCTTCAAAGTTCAGCAGCAATTTTCAAAATTTTCACAAAATTTTCAAACTCACTATTTTTCAGTGACCAGTTTAGTTTTGAAGTGGATTTGAAGGGTCTTCATATTAGAAATACCCCATAAATTACCCCATTATAAAAACTACACCCCCAAAGTATTCAAAATGACATTCAGTAAGTGTTTTAACCCTTTTGGTGTTTCACAGGAATAGCAGCAAAGTGAAGGAGAAAATTCAAAATCTAAATTTTTTACACTTGCATGTTCTTGTAGACCCAATTTTTGCAAGGGGTAAAAGAAAAAATGTTGGTATTTGTAGCCCAATTTCTCTCGAGTAAGCACATACCTGTTACGCCGAGCGCTCCGGGTCCCTTCTCCTCCCCGGAGCGCTCACGGCGTCTCTCTCCCTGCAGCGCCCCGATCGGTCCCGCTGACCGGGAGCGCTGCTGTCACGATTCGGCTCACAGGTAGTGGATCCTCTGTGTCAGCGAGGGATTGGCGTGGACCGTGCTAGTGGACCGGTTCTAAGAGGCTACTGGTTTTCACCAGAGCCCGCCGCAAAGTGGGATGGTCTTGCTGCGGCAGTAGCAACCAGGTCGTATCCACTAGCAACGGCTCAACCTCGCTGACTGCTGAGAAGACGTGGGACAGAAGGACTAGGCAGAGGCAAGGTCAGACGTAGCAGAAGGTCGGGGGCAGGCGGCAAGGTTCGTAGTCAGGATGGATAGCAGAAGTTCAGGAACACAGGCTTTGGACACACTAAACGCTTTCACTGGCACAAGGCAACAAGATCCGGCAAGGGAGTGCAGGGGCAGTGAGCAGATATAGTCTGGGAGCAGGTGGGAGCCAATTAAGCTAATTGGGCCAGGCACCAATCATTGGTGCACTGGCCCTTTAAGTCTCAGAGAGCTGGCGCGCGCGCGCCCTAGAGAGCGGAGCCGCGCGCGCCAGCACATGACAGCAGGGGACCGGGACGGGTAAGTGACCTGGGATGCGACTCGCGAGCGGGCGCGTCCCGCTGTGCGAATCGCATCCCCAACGGCCATGACAGTGCAGCGCTCCCGGTCAGCGGGACTGACCGGGGCGCTGCAGGGAGAAAGACGCCGTGAGCGCTCCGGGGAGGAGCGGGGACCCGGAGCGCTAGGCGTAACAGTACCCCCCCCCCCCTTAGGTCTCCCCTTTTTTTTGTCCGGTAACTGCCTCCCCTGGGATGAGGACACCGGGAAAGAATGGAGGGTTTCCTCAACGGCAGGCAGTACAGCAGGAGTTGGAATGGGGAGGGAGGGCAGAGGGTGAAGCTTGGCACGGGGCAGGGAGACACAAGGACGGGAGCCATGAGGAGGCACAGAGGCTTGCCTGACGGGACTGGGAGGGGGGGAGAGGCACTTCCTATGGCAGGCAGAGTCCCAGTTCTTGATCTCCCCGGTGGTCCAATCAAGGGTGGGGGGATGAAGCCGGAGCCATGGCAGACCGAGGAGGACCTCAGAGGTACAGTTGGGTAGGACGAAGAGCTCAATCACTTCGCGATGGGGTCCGATACACATCAGGAGGGGTTCTGTGCGGTAACGCACAGTGCAATCCAGTCTGACTCCATTGACCGCGGAAATGTAGAGCGGCTTGACGAGACGGGTTACCGGGATGCGGAATTTATTCACAAACGACTCCAAAATAAAATTCCCAGAGGCACCAGAGTCCAAGCAGGCCATGGCTGAGAGGGAGGAGTTGGCTGAAGGAGAAATCCGCACGGGCACCGTGAGACGTGAAGAAGCAGACTTAGAACCAAGAGACGCCACACCCACGTGAGCTGGGTGCGTGCGTTTCCCAGACGTGGAGGACGGATAGGGCAATCCACCAAGAAATGCTCGGTACTGGCACAGTACAGACAGAGATTTTCTTCTCTACGGCGATTCCTCTCTTCCTGGGTCAGGCGAGACCGATCCACTTGCATGGCCTCCTCGGCGGGAGGCCCAGGCGTAGACTGCAAAGGATGCTGTGGGAGAGGTGCCCAGAGATCTAAGTCTTTTTCCTGGCGGAGCTCTTGGTGTCGCTCAGAAAAACGCATGTCAATGCGGGTAGCCAAATGGATGAGTTCTTGGAGGTTGGCAGGAATCTCTCGTGCGGCCAGCACATCCTTGATGCGACTGGATAGGCCTTTTTTAAAGGTCGCGCAGAGAGCCTCGTTATTCCATGATAACTCGGAAGCAAGAGTACGAAATTGGATGGCGTACTCGCCCACTGAAGAATTACCCTGGACCAGGTTCAACAGGGCAGTCTCGGCAGAAGAAGCTCGGGCTGGCTCCTCGAAGACACTCCGGACTTCAGCGAAGAAGGACTGGACTGTGGCTGTGGCAGGATCATTGCGGTCCCAGAGCGGTGTGGCCCAAGACAAGGCCTTTCCTGAAAGAAGGCTTACTACGAACGCCACCTTAGACCGTTCTGTAGGAAACAAGTCCGACAACATCTCCATATGCAGGGAACACTGAGACAAAAATCCACGGCAGAGTTTAGAGTCCCCATCAAATTTGTCCAGCAGGGACAAACGGAGGTTAGGAGCGGCCACTCGCTGCGGAGGAGGTGCAGGAGCTGGCGGAGGAGATGGTTGCTGCTGTAGCAGAGGCAGAAGTTGCTGTAACATGGCGGTCAACTGCGACAGCTGCTGTCCTTGTTGGGCAATCTGCTGCGATTGCTGAGCGACCACCGTGGGAAGATCAGCGAGACTTGGCAGCGGCACCTCAGCGGGATCCATGGCCGGATCTACTGTCACGATTCGGCTCACAGGTAGTGGATCCTCTGTGTCAGCGAGGGATTGGCGTGGACCGTGCTAGTGGACCGGTTCTAAGAGGCTACTGGTTTTCACCAGAGCCCGCCGCAAAGCGGGATGGTCTTGCTGCGGCAGTAGCAACCAGGTCGTATCCACTAGCAACGGCTCAACCTCGCTGACTGCTGAGAAGACGTGGGACAGAAGGACTAGGCAGAGGCAAGGTCAGACGTAGCAGAAGGTCGGGGGCAGGCGGCAAGGTTCGTAGTCAGGATGAATAGCAGAAGTTCAGGAACACAGGCTTTGGACACACTAAACGCTTTCACTGGCACAAGGCAAAAAGATCCGGCAAGGGAGTGCAGGGGCAGTGAGCAGATATAGTCTGGGAGCAGGTGGGAGCCAATTAAGCTAATTGGGCCAGGCACCAATCATTGGTGCACTGGCCCTTTAAGTCTCAGAGAGCTGGTGCGCGCGCGCCCTAGAGAGCGGAGCCGCGCGCGCCAGCACATGACAGCAGGGGACCGGGACGGGTAAGTGACCAGGGATGCGACTCGCGAGCGGGCGCGTCCCGCTGTGCGAATCGCATCCCCGACGGCCATGACAGTGCAGCGCTCCCGGTCAGCGGGACTGACCGGGGCGCTGCAGGGAGAAAGACGCCGTGAGCGCTCCGGGGAGGAGCAGGGACCCGGAGCGCTAGGCGTAACAGCTGCACTGACATGGCTGTCGGGGATGCGATTCGCACAGCGGGACGCGCCCGCTCGCGAATCGCATCCCAAGTCACTTACCCTTCCCGGTCCCCTGCTGTCATGTGCTGGCGCGCGCGGCTCCGCTCTCTAGGGCGCGCGCGCGCCAGCTCTCTGAGACTTAAAGGGCCAGTGCACCAATGATTGTTGCCTGGCCCAATTAGCTTAATTGGCTTCCACCTGCTCCCTGGCTATATCTGTTCACTGCCCCTGCACTCCCTGGCCGGATCTTGTTGCCTTGTGCCAGTGAAAGCGTTTAGTGTTGTCCAAGCCTGTGTTACCTGAACTCCTGCTATCCATCTTTCCACACATTCCACACAGCTAATTAGGGAGGTTAGCAATATTATTTTTCCAGCTGATTTTTTGTTTTTGACTCTTGATGTTTGTGCACTTTATTCTAATATTACTACCTCTATAGGTCTAGCGGCCATAAAGGAGGTTCTCCTCTCAGCTGGTAATTTTTCACTCACTCAAGTACTGTTCATTATTGAATTTTTTTTTTTTATTTTAGAACACAATATTTTTAGTTTTAATGATATCATTTACAGACAATGCAGGGGCTGTGCGATGGGGACTCGATTCGCCCCCAGTTATGCTAATTTGGTCATGGGGCATTTCGAGTACTCACACATCACACAGTCCCCTGTCTTTAATCGGTATGTCGCCTTCTATAGGCGATATATTGACGACCTGTTCATTATTTGGACAGGCTCTTCCTCTCAAGCACATGATTTTGTTGACACTCTTAATTCTAACACCTGGGGTCTAAAATTTACCATTCACTGCTCTTCTTCCTCCATTGACTTTCTTGATCTTCAACTCAGAAAGGATTCGGACGGCCGTATAAAAACAAAAACATTTTTTAAACCAGTGGACATAAATAGTCTATTGGATTTTAATAGTTCCCACTATCCCCAGTGGATCCGTAATGTGCCCTATGGGCAATATTTGCGTATCAGAAAAAATTGTACATCTAATTCTGACTTTTTGGAACAATCACGTATTCTACAGAATCGTTTTAGAGAGAAAAACTATCCAAAATCGATTCTAAATAAAGCTTTTAATCAGGCTAAGGGACAACGACAAGAGGATTTGATAATTGATAAAACTAATGCAAATGATATTAAGAAAGAAATTATAAATCTCACAATCGATAAATGCCAAATTGATTGCAAAAATAATAATAAAAAATCCAATAAGAATTATAGTCACAATTTCGTTACCAATTTTAATTGCGCAGCACCCAAGATAAAAACAATATTCAATAAATATTGGTATATATTAAAAGGTGATCCAATACTTAAAGATATACTACCCGACCACCCAGGTGTCACATTCCGCAGATCACAAAATCTGCGTAATTTGGTGGCCCCCAGTGACGGTCTTAAGAATAATCGTTTTGTTGTATCTAATCGTGTAGGACAGGATAATGGCACTATCCCCTGTGGTAAAATGAGATGTAAATGCTGCATCATGATAGAAAAAGGTGATAATTTTATTTGTAATGTTTCGAAAAATGTATTTCGGATTAAGGGAACGCATGATTGCGAAAGCAGCTATGCGGTTTACCTTTTATCTTGTATTTGCGGTTTGCAGTATGTGGGCCGCACTGTTCAGACAGTGCGGTCCCGCATGAATAAACATCGTTCTAATGTGGGAAGACAATTCATGCTACACAGTGTCTCACGACACATATGTCAAATACACTCCGGGAATTTTGACTGTCTTAAATTAAAAATCATTGAAGTCATACCATCTATTATAAAAAATCGTTTCCAAAGGCTAATTAATAGAGAATCATTCTGGATTTTTTCACTTGGTTCCCTTTTCCCTGGTGGTTTAAATGAGATGATTGAGAACGCTGTGTAACTTGACTTGCCTTCTATTATCATAACATATTATAAATATATTACAAATTTATTGACATTTTATTTTATATCTTATGTATTTACATGTCCAATTTTTCTAGTTGGGCATGTGGATATATATAATTTTGTTATTTATTTATTTTTATATATATTTTTTTGTATTTTACTATTTTTTATATGTGTGTTTTTATGGGCTCCCGCCCATTGCTTTTATTCCAGCAATGTGCGGGTTAACTGTTGTGTATAAATACCCTATGTATCCCCACCCTCAACATGCCTGATGAAGCTGGTTATCCAGTGAAACGCGTTGCATGCCGGGTAAATAAACCATTTTACCTTTGAAGTCCTGTGCGCTGCCTCTATCCTGGTTTGTTCCCTGGAGGGATCCGCTTAATTGCTATCCATCTTGACTACGAACCTTGCCGCCTGCCCCGACCTTCTGCTACGTCTGACCTTGCCTCTGCCTAGTCCTTCTGTCCCACGCCTTCTCAGCAGTCAGCGAGGTTGAGCCGTTGCTAGTGGATACGACCTGGTTGCTACTGCCGCAGCAAGACCATCCCGCTTTGCGGCGGGCTCTGGTGAACACCAGTAGCCTCTTAGAACCGGTCCACCAGCACGGTCCACGCCAATCCCTCGCTGACACAGTGGATCCACAACCTGTGAGCCGAATCGTAAATTGATCGGCGGGTGCAGTAGAGGGCTCAGAAGGGAAGGAGCGACAAGGGGATTTTGGAGAGAACATTTTTCTGAAATGGTTTTTGGGGGGCATGTCACCTTTAGGAAGCCCCTAGAGTGCCAAAACAGCAAAAAAAAAAAAAAAAAAAAAGGCATACCATTTTGGAAACTAGACCCCTTGGGGAACGTAACAAGGAATTAAGTGAGCCTTAATACCCCACAGGTGTTTCATGACTTTTGCAAATGTAAAAAAATAAATAAAAATTTTACATAAAATGCTTGTTTTCCCCAAAATTTAACTTTTTTAAAAAGGGTAATAGCAGAAAATACGCCCCACAATTTGAAGCCCAATTTATCCCGATTCAGAAAACACCCCATATGATGGTGAAAAGTGCTCTACTGGCGCACTACAGGTCTCAGAAGAGGAGTAGTCACATTTGGCTTTTTGGAAGCAAATTTTGCTCTGGGGGCATGCCGCATTTAGGAAGCCCCTATGGTGCCTGGAAAGCAAAAAAAAAAAACCCACATGGCATTATATTTTGGAAACTAGACCCCTTGGGGAACGTAACAAGGGGTAAAGTGAACCTTAATACCCCACAGGGGTTTCACGACTTTTGCATATGTTAAAAAAAAAATTTGACCTAAAATGCTTGGTTTCCCCAAATTTTTACATTTTTACAAAGGGTTAAAACAGAAAATACCCCCCAAAATTTGAAGCCCAATTTCTCCCGATTCAGAAAACACCCCATGTGGGGGTGAAAAGTGCTCTGCTGGCGCACTACAGGTCTCAGAAGAGGAGTAGCCACATTTGGCTTTTTGGAAGCAAATTTTGCTCTGGGGGCATGCCGCATTTAGGAAGCCCCTATGGTGCCAGAACAGCAAAAAAAAAAACATGGCATTATAATTTGGAAACTAGACCCCTTGGGGAAAGTAACAAGGGGTAAAGTGAACCTTAATACCCCACAGGGATTTCACGACTTTTGCATATGTAAAAAAATATATATTTTTTTTCACTAAAACTTGGGTTTCCCCCCAAATTTCATATTTTTGCAAGGGTTAATAGTAGAAAAGACCCCCCAAAACTTGTAACCCCATCTCTTCTGAGTATGGAGGTACCCCATAAGTGGATGTCAAGTGCACTACAGGCGAACTACAATGCTCAGAAGAGAAGGATTCACACTTGCAAACTTTGCTGAAATGGGGGGGGACATGTCGCATTTAGGAAGCCCCTATGGTGCCAGGACAGCAAAATACCCCCCACATGGCATACCATTTTGGAAACTAGACCCCTTGAGGAATGTAACAAGGGGTAAAGTAAGCCTAAATACCCCACAGGGGTTTCACAACTTTTGCATATGTAAAAAAAAAAAACATTTTTTCACTAAACTGTGTGTTTCCCCCCAAATTTTACATTTTTACAAGGGTTAATAGCAGAAAAGACCCCCACAATTTGTAAATACATTTCTTTGGAGTAAGGACACACCTTATTTTTGGATGATTTAGGCTTGGTGGGTGCACAGCAGGTCTTACTTGAGTGGGAGCGCAGTCAGGGACCTTGAGCTTGATATGGAGCTAGGATGTGGGACCCCCCCTCAAGGAGCGTTAATGGGGGAGCACTGAGCCCTAAAATAGAGGAACACTATGGGGGACAACGGGCCGTAACTGGGGTAGACAGGTGGGGTACAGAGGCCCGTAATATGGGGTACAGTGGGCCAGAAAATTGTAAAACATAATAAAACAGGATATGTTCCCAGCCAAAACTAAAAATATGCCCAACCCAAACCCTATGTTCTGAATCATCATTCTGGGAATGTGATGTGTGTGGCCATCCCAAACCTGTTGCCTCAAATGCGCACCCGCTCAGGTGGAGAGAGAGCGCTGCACATTTGAGGCAACATAAAAAAGTCCCCGATGATAGTGACTCAGTGACCTATGACCCATTTTTGACAAAACACCCCCAGAGGTCTTATCAGGTTTTTTTTTTTTAAGGTTTTTTTGAGCAATTTAGTGATTTATGGGGGTTATATTTTGGAATGTACTCTGGACTTGGTACATTGGTCAAATTATGGAAAATTTTAATAAAAAGGGAAAATTTAGGGCTTCATGGAAGTGTGGTACTCCCTGAAGCAGCCTATGCAGAGGCCCGGATTATCTGGGCAAGTGTCACACTAATTGGTGGTGTCCCTCCGTCTCCCCTTCCTGTAACACACTCTGCATTTTTTCTGGGATCGTCCCTTCTTTCCACTGGGAAGGGGACCTCACCTGGAAAGTGTTGGCCTGGGACGATCCTGGCGCCTATAACTCCAGACCCTTGGGAAGTCCGGCCTGATCTTTCCCGGTCAGCAAAGATCAGGAACCTTAGGACTTCTTCTTGGTACTGGAGGAATGTCCCTGTGTTGCCAGCGTACTGGGATAGTACAAAAGCGTTGTACATGGCAACCTGTACCAAGTAGACCGCAACTTTTTTGTACAATGCCCGTGTTTTCCACATGGCGTTGTATGGCTTGAGGACTTGATCTGAGAGATCAACTCCCCCCATATACCGATTGTAGTCCAGAATACAATCGGACTTGAGGACCGTTCCCACGGTACCTCGCACAGGGACAGGGGTGCTGCCATTCCCATGAATAGTGGTGAGCATAAGGACATCCCTCTTATCCTTATACTTCACCAACAACAGGTTATCATGGGTCAGGGCACTGGACTCACCCTTGGGGATAGGCGTCTTAACAAAATTTAGAGGGAGGCCTCTCTGGCTTTTCCGCACGGTCCCACAAGCGGACGTGGATCTGGCGGCAAGGGATGTGAACAGAGGGATGCTGGTATAAAAGTTATCCACGTACACGTGGAAACCCTTATCCAGCAATGGATGCACAAGCTCCCAAACGAGTTTCCCGCTAACACCCAGAGTGGGGGGACATTCTGGGGGTTCAATACGGGAATCTCGTCCCTCATACACTCTAAACTTGAGAGTGTACCCGGAGTTACTCTCACAAAGTTTATAGAGCTTCATGCCATACCGCGCCCGCTTCGAGGGAATATACTGGTCGGAAGATGAGTCTCCCCTTAAAACTGATGAGAGACTCATCTACCGAGAGGTCCCTGAGCGGTACGTAGGCCTCCAAAAATTTGGCCCCAAAGTGATCGATGACCGGCCTCACTTTGTAAAGCCGGTCATGGGCGGGATCACCTCGGGGCGGACATGCCGCATTATCTGCATAATGCAGGCATTTCCGAATGGCCTCGAACCGCCTCCGTATCATCGCCATACTGTAAAGCGGGGTCTGGTAGAGGACGTCCCCGCTCCAGTAATGACGAGCACTTGGTTTTTTGTCCAGGCCCATATGCAGCGTGAGGCCCCAAAATGTCCTCATTTCCGCTTCATCAATGGCGTGCCATTCATCGGGCCTGGCCAAAAGCGAATCGGGGTGGTGGGCAATGAACTGCTGGGCATACAAGTTCGTTTGCTCCACCATGTGATTGACCAGGCTGTCACTGAAAAAAAACTTTAAAAAGTCGACATCAGTGAAGCCAGCCGTGTCAATCCGGATTCCTGAGTCGCAAACAAACTCAGGAATCCGTTGCTGATAACCCTCTGGGGGGCTCCAGACAGGGTCATCGGAAGGGGGCTCCGGTGCACTTGTCTGGGGGGCCGGACTCCTATTACGAGCGGCATTGCCACTCGTACTAGTGTCGACCACTGGGTCACTCTCATGGGGGGTGCGTGGCCTCGCCTGGCAGCGTCTCCGCTGCCGTACAGGGTACTCATTATCACTACTAGATGATGAGGAGGGCGAGGAAGAACACAAAAATGTAGGATCTTCCTCATCCTCACTGGCAGATTTGGAGTCGGAGGCTAAAAAAGCGTAAGCCTCCGCTGCCAAAAATTCCCGGCGGGCCATCGCCTTTTTTCTACGGTGGTGGTGGGGGCAGTGGCGGGGGGGAGGGGGTGTGTGCGGTGTAGAAAGTGTAATAACAGTAATAGAAAAAAAAGAAAAAGGCTGTGGACCCCCCCCCCCCAAAAAAGGGGTGGCAAACGCAGCTCCCTGAACCCCTAATAGGACCCGGGTTTAGGGATCAGACCCTAATAGGACCCTGGGGGACTTATTAGGGGGTCAGGGGGGATTTTTTTTTTATTGAAAGAAAAAAAAAAAAAGGCTGCGGCCCAAAAAAAAATGGATGGCGCACGCAGCTCCCTGAACCCCTAATAGGACCCGGGGTCAGGGATCAGACCCTAATGGGACCTTGGGGACCTATTAGGGGGTCGGGGTTTTTTTTTTTTTTTTTACTTTTCAAAAACTTTGTAAAAACTTTTTTAAAACTTTTTTTACTTTATTGAATCCTACCTGTCCCTGCAATCCGCTGTCCCTAATCTAAGGCTCCTGAGGGGGCTCCGGAGCTCCGAGGGGGGATCCACGGCTTCTTCTCACTGCTCACCGTTAACCCCTCCTCTGCCGCACTGCTATTGGCTGGACGATCGCCGGCCAATAGCAGCATTGCTGGGGCGGTGACAGTATTGTCACCGCTCCCCAGCAACGGCAGGTGATTGGCGGTGAATTGTACACTGCCGACCACCATTTATTACAGGGTCATCGGGTCACAAGTGACCCGAATGACCCGAATCGCCGAAGATCGCTTGCTCCCCTTAAAACTGATGAGAGACTCATCTACCGATAGGTCCCTGAGCGGTACGTAGGCCTCCAAAAATTTGGCCCCAAAGTGATCGATGACCGGCCTCACTTTGTAAAGCCGGTCATGGGCGGGATCACCTCGGGGCGGACATGCCGCATTATCTGCATAATGCAGGCATTTCCGAATGGCCTCGAACCGCCTCCGTATCATCGCCATACTGTAAAGCGGGGTCTGGTAGAGGACGTCCCCGCTCCAGTAATGACGAGCACTTGGTTTTTTGTCCAGGCCCATATGCAGCGTGAGGCCCCAAAATGTCCTCATTTCCGCTTCATCAATGGCGTGCCATTCATTGGGCCTGGCCAAAAGCGAATCGGGGTGGTGGGCAATGAACTGCTGGGCATACAAGTTCGTTTGCTCCACCATGTGATTGACCAGGCTGTCACTGAAAAAAAAACTTTAAAAAGTCGAGATCAGTGAAGCCAGCCGTGTCAATCCGGATTCCTGAGTCGCCAACAAACTCAGGAATCCGTTGCTGATAACCCTCTGGGGGGCTCCAGACAGGGTCATCGGAAGGGGGCTCCGGTGCACTTGTCTGGGGGGCCGGACTCCTATTACGAGCGGCATTGCCACTCGTACTAGTGTCGACCACTGGGTCACTCTCATGGGGGGTGCGTGGCCTCGCCTGGCGGCGTCTCCACTGCCGTACAGGGTACTCATCATCACTACTAGATGATGAGGAGGGCGAGGAAGAACACAAAAATGTAGGATCTTCCTCGTCCTCACTGGCAGATTTGGAGTCGGAGGCTAAAAAAGCGTAAGCCTCCGCTGCCAAAAATTCCCGGCGGGCCATCGCCTTTTTTCTACGGTGGTGGTGGGGGCAGTGGCGGGGGGAGGGGGTGTGTGCGGTGTAGAAAGTGTAATAACAGTAATAGAAAAAAAAAAAAAAAGCTGTGGACCCCCCCCCCCCAAAAAAAGGGGTGGCAAACGCAGCTCCCTGAACCCCTAATAGGACCCGGGTTAAGGGATCAGACCCTAATAGGACCCTGGGGGACTTATTAGGGGGTCAGGGGGGATTTTTTTTTTATTGAAAGGAAAAAAAAAAGGCTGCGGCCCAAAAAAAAATGGATGGCGCACGCAGCTCCCTGAACCCCTAATAGGACCCGGGGTCAGGGATCAGACCCTAATGGGACCTTGGGGACCTATTAGGGGGTCGGGGTTTTTTTTTTTTTTTTTTTACTTTTCAAAAACTTTTTAAAAACTTTTTTAAAACTTTTTTTACTTTATTGAATCCTACCTGTCCCTGCAATCCGCTGTCCCTAATCTAAGGCTCCTGAGGGGGCTCCGGAGCTCCGAGGGGGGATCCACGGCTTCTTCTCACTGCTCACCGTTAACCCCTCCTCTGCCGCACTGCTATTGGCTGGACGATCGCCGGCCAATAGCAGCATTGCTGGGGCGGTGACAGTATTGTCACCGCTCCCCAGCAACGGCAGGTGATTGGCGGTGAATTGTACACTGCCGACCACCATTTATTACAGGGTCATCGGGTCACAAGTGACCCGAATGACCCGAATAGCCGAAGATCGCTTGCGTGATTTTGCAAGCGATCTCCGGCGATCTCCGGCGATCTCCGACATGCGGGGGTCCCGGGACCCCCCTAGGCATTTGCACGTCATGCCTGCTGAGACCGGAGAAACACCAGGATGTTCTGGAACGTCCTTGGCCCTTAAAGCCCGGGGTGCGGGGACGTTCCAGAACGTCCTTGTTCCTTAAGTGGTTAAAAAGTTAATCCTGCATTAGAAAGTGAACCCTGCATTAAAAAGTGAACCCTGCATTAGAAAGTAAACCGTGTATTAAAAAGTAAACTCTACATTTAAAAGTGAATGCTGCATTAAAAAGTAAACTGTGCATTGAAAAGTGAACTCTGCATTAAAAAGTGAACTCTACATTAGAAAGTGAATGCTGCATTAAAAAGTGAAAAGTGGTGAATAGAAATGAGCTGACGAACCTGAATTC
Source organism: Hyla sarda (assembly GCF_029499605.1). NCBI lineage: Eukaryota > Metazoa > Chordata > Amphibia > Anura > Hylidae > Hyla > Hyla sarda. The sequence continues at coordinate 54,077,441 of NC_079200.1, forward strand.
ATTATGAATTTCATGAAATTCACTAAACTCCATTTACTGAGGTCCAGTCTCCTAGGGTATCTGAAATGGCAGATCCACATGTCAGTGCATGGGGCAAGGAACGCTGGGAAGGCGGGAAGGCAAGGCGGGAAGGGAATAAGGCGGGATGACCCTGAATCACATGCAGGATGCAGCCTATCAGCAGCCAGTCACCCCTGTGATGTCACAGCCCCATATATTCGGCAGCCATTTTGTGGCTCATCATATAATTCATTACACTCTATAGAGATAGGACGGACATCGCTGTGTGTGTGTTACAAGAAAAGCTTCACCTCTTAGTCACCTCAGCCTTCTGTAGGACACAGAGCACAGCATATTTGCACAGAAATTAATTCTTACTGCAGCAATTAACCCCTCAGTCACTGTGAACAGCATTGTATTACAGAGAGGGGCAGAGAGCTGTGTGTTGCCTCAGCTGCAGAAACGTTTTCACAGGCGGGAGAAATATTTTTTTAGGGCAAATCTGTGTCTTTGTTCCACAACAACTGGTCTGCTGTTTATACTAGTCTGTAGACATTTTTCTGCCCTCATAAGTGCATACCACATACCTACATCTAAGTGGTGTACTATGTTGTGCCTGATAATCTGTCAAAGGCCTACATACTGTGAAAGGATAGCCAAAAGTAATCACAGCTAGTGTTTTACTCCAATACGTTTATTAAACGTACTGTAGCGCATTTTTCTGCCCTCATAAATGCATACCACATACTTACATCTAAGTAGTGTACTATTTTGTATCTGTTAACCTGTCGAGGGCCTAGATACTGTGAAAGTCCAGGCAAAAGTACTCACCGGCTGGTGTTGTACTCAGATACTTTTTTAAGTGTACTGTAGAGCATTTTTCTGCCCTCATAAGTGCATACCACACACTTACATCTAAGTAGTGTACTATTTTAAACCTGTTAATCTGTCAAGGGCCTATATACTGATAAAGTCCAGGCAAAAGTGCTCACTGGCTGGTGTTTTTACTCAGATACTTATTTAAGTGTACTGTAGCTAATTTTTCTGCCCCCATAAGTGCATTCCACATAGGTACATCTAAATTGTGTACTATTTTGTACCTGTTAATCTGTTAAGGGCCTAGATACTGTGAATGGACAGTCAAAATTACACACCGGCTAATGTTCTAGACAAATACTGTTTTAAGCGTAGTGAAGCGTATTGTACTCCCCTCATATACGCACTAAGTATGTCAGGCAGAGAAGTGCCAGGACGTGCACAGAGGAGTGGCAGAGGCCTAAATTCATCAGGCAGAGGTCGCAGCAGACTAGAGGCAAGTGGCAGCAGGAGGCCTGAGCTCCCGGTATCAGCTAGCGGTCATGTCTCGACCAGCGACCCATCTGCCGTCATCAATTGGTTAACACGGTCATCAACTTCATCACAAGTGACATCTGATACCCCAGTCAACATTCAGTGGGTTCCTCAACCCTCAGTTGGCATCACTCAGGAGCAGTTCCTGTCCTACCATTGCCTCTGTGGTATGCTGTTCCCTCCCCTAAAGAAGTATCTTATGCTGTGGGTTTAGCTCCACTATTCAGTGAGGATGATCTTATAAAGGACAGTCAGCAGCTACTGCCCAGCCAAGAAGTGGAGGAGACATCTGCCGCTTCCACGCTAGGCGGGCAAGTAGTGATGAGGAGAGTGACGTGGGAGATGGTGTTGCCAGGGTTCAGGATCCTGAAGCAGACACTGTTGAGGAACCTGAGGAGGACATCAGTGACGTGCAGACACTTCTTGATGATGATGATGATGATGAAGCTGATCGCAATGTGCAGAAGGGGCTTCATCATGATCAGGAGAAGAGACTTGCAGGTTGCCAGTGAGGCAGCAGCTGAGCCAGCAAGGTGGTAGCATGGTTGGCAGTCAGCATTGTTACGCCGAGCGCTCCGGGTCCCTGCTCCTCCCCGGAGCGCTCGCGGCGTTCCTCTCTCCGCAGCGCCCCGGTCAGAGCCGCTGACCGGGAACGCTGCACTGACATTGCCGGCGGGGATGCGATTCGCATAGCGGGACGAGCCTGCCCGCGAATCGCATCCCAAGTCACTCACCTGTCCCAGTCCCCGGCTGTCACGTCCTGGCGCGCGGCTCCGCTCCTTAGGGCGTGCGCGCGCCAGCTCTCTAAGATTTAAAGGGCCAGTGCAGGTGCCTGGCCCAATCAGTCTGATTAGCTTCCACCTGTGCACCTGTCTATATAACCTCACTTCCCCTTCCCTTCCTTGCCGGATCTTGTTGCCTTTGTGCCTTGAGAAAGCGTTTACTGTGTTTGCCATAACTGTGTTCCTGACCTCTTGCTATCTCCTTTGACTACGAACCTTGCCACCTGCTCCGACCTTCTGCTACATCTGACCTTGCCTCTGTCTAGTCCTTCTGTCCCACGCCTCCTCAGCAGTCAGCGAGGTTGAGCCGTTGCCGGTGGATACGACCTGGTTGCTACCGCTGCAGCAAGACCATCCCGCTTTGCGGCGGGCTCTGGTGAATACCAGTAGCAACCTAGAACCGGTCCACCGACACGGTCCACGCCAATCCCTCGCTGACACAGAGGATCCACATCCAGCCTGCCGAATCATAACAGTAGATCCGGCCATGAATCCCGCTGAGGTGCTGCTGCCAAGTCTCGCTGACATTTCCACGGTGGTCGCCCAGCAATCCCGACTGATCGTCCAACAAGGTCACCAGCTGTCGCAGTTGACCGCCATGCTACAGCAACTTCAGTCACAGCTACAGCAGCAACCATCTCCTCCGCCGGCTCCTGCACCTCCTTTGCAGCGAGTGGCCGCTCCTAACCTCCGCTTGTCCATGCCGGACAAATATGATGGGGACTCTAGACTCTGCCGTGGTTTCCTGTCTCAATGTTCCCTACATTTGGAAATGTTGTTGGACCAATTTCCTACAGAACGGTCGAAGGTGGCTTTCGTGGTTAGTCTCCTGTCTGGGAAGGCCCTGTCATGGGCCACACTGCTCTGGGACCGCAATGATCCTGTCACTGACACTGTACAGTCCTTCTTAGCTGAGGTTCGTAGTGTCTTCGAGGAACCAGCCCGAGCTTCTTCTGCCGAAACTGCCTTGCTGAACCTGGTCCAGGGAAATTCTTCTGTAGGCGAATACGCCATCCAATTTCGTACCCTCACCTCTGAATTATGTTGGAACAACGAGGCCCTCTGCGCGACCTTTAAAAAAGGCCTATCCAGTAACATCAAGGATGTGCTGGCCGCACGAGAAATTCCTGCCAACCTGCATGAACTTTTCCATTTGGCCACCCGAATTGACATGCGTTTTTCTGAAAGACACCAGGAGCTCCGCCAGGAAAAAGACCTTGATCTCTGGGCACCTCTCTCCCAATATCCTTTGCAAACTATCCCTGTCCCTCCCGCCGAGGAGGCTATGCAAGTGGATCGGTCTCGCCTGACCCATGAAGAGAGGACTCGCCGCAGGGATAAAAATTTATGTCTGTACTGTGCTAGCACTGAACATTTCCTAGTGGATTGCCCTATTCGTCCTCCACGTCTGGGAAATGCACGCACGCACCCAGCTCACGTGGGTGTAGCATCTCTTGGTATGAAGTCTGCTTCTCCACGTCTCACTGTGCCCGTTCGGATTTCTCCTTCTGCCAACTCTTCCTTCTCAGCTATGGCCTTCTTGGACTCTGGTTCTGCGGGAAATTTCATTTTGGCCTCTTTTGTTAATAAGTTCAACATCCCTGTGACCCGTCTCGTCAAGCCGCTCTACATTTCCTCGGTCAACGGAGTAAAATTGGACTGCACTGTGCGTTACCGCACAGAACCCCTGCTCATGAGCATTGGACTGCATCACGAAAAAATTGAATTTTTTGTTTTGCCCAACTGCACCTCTGAAGTCCTCCTCGGTCTGCCATGGCTCCAACGCCACTCTCCTACCCTTGACTGGACCACCAGGGAGATCAAGAGCTGGGGTGCTTCCTGCCACACAAAATACCTCACGTCTGCTCCCAGTCCCGTCGGTCAAACCTCAGTGTCTCCTCCTCATAGACCCCGTCCTGGTAACACTCTGCCCCGTGCCAAGCTTCACCCTCTGCCCCCCCCTCCCCATTCCCACTCCTTCTGGACTGCCTGCCTTTGATGAGTTTTCCCAGGACTTCTCTGTCTTCCAGAAGGAAACTCTAGAATCGCTCCCAATGTCCTCGTCCCATGTGAAGCGACAACCGGACAAAAAGAGGGGGAGACCTAAGAGGGGGGGGGGGTACTGTTATGCCGAGCGCTCCGGGTCCCTGCTCCTCCCTGGAGCGCTCGCGGCGTTCCTCTCTCTGCAGCGCCCCGGTCAGACCCGCTGACCGGGAGCGCTGCACTGACATTGCCGGCGGGGATGCGATTCGCATAGTGGGACGCGCCTGCTCGCGAATCGCATCCCAAGTCACTCACCTGTCCCAGTCCCCGGCTGTCACGTCCTGGCGCGCACGGCTCCGCTCCTTAGAGAGCGCCAGCTCTCTAAGATTTAAAGGGTGCCTGGCCCAATTAGTCTGATTAGCTTCCACCTGTGCACCTGTCTATATAACCTCACTTCCCCTTCCCTTCCTTGCCGGATGTTGTTTTTGTCTTTGTGCCTTGAGAAAGCGTTGACTGTGTTTGCCATAACTGTGTTCCTGGCCTCTTGCTATCTCCTTTGACTACGAACCTTGCCGCCTGCCCCGACCTTCTGCTACGTCTGACCTTGCCTCTGTCTAGTCCTTCTGTCCCACGCCTCCTCAGCAGTCAGCGAGGTTGAGCCGTTGCCGGTGGATACGACCTGGTTGCTACCGCCGCAGCAAGACCATCCCGCTTTGCGGCGGGCTCTGGTGAATACCAGTAGCAACCTAGAACCAGTCCACCGACACGGTCCACGCCAATCCCTCGCTGACACAGAGGATCCACATCCAGCCTGCCGAATCCTAACAAGCATGGTGGCAGAAGTAGAAATTCTGGAGCCAAATGTGCCTGGGGAGACCACCTGCTTCGCGGCAGCCTACCTTCCCGGGAGGTAGTGGAACAGGGGTTCCTGGAGAAGGCGGCAGTAGTAGTCAATTAGTGCGGACTGTTGGTGGGAAAATCAGTTACTCGGCGGTGTGGCAGTTTTTCATCAAGCTTCCGGAGGAGGTGGACATAGCCACATGCAAGATATGTCGGCAGAAGGTAAAGCATGGCCAGGGTCCCAATGTTGGCACCACAGCCCTGCGTCAACATATTCTCCGCCACCATAAAGTGGCCTGGGAGAAACGTGGCTCAGCTGTAGTGGTTCAGCCTGCTGTATTGCCCAGTGGCACGCCGCTCCCTCTTTCAGCCAGCCAAGGCTCCACCACCTCAGCCGAAGGGAGCTGTGTGTCATACCCTCCTTCTGTCGCTCCAGATGCTCCTGCTCCTCATACTTTTAGTCAGCAATTCCGCCAACAACCCATCAGCGAAGCCATGTCCACGAGACAACAGTATGCGCCCACTCATCCAATGGCGCAGAAGCTGAATGTGCTCCTGTCCAAGTTGCTGGTGCTGCAATCCCTCCCTTTTCAAGTGGTGGACTCTGCAGCTTTCAGAAAACTGATGGCTTGTACCGAGCCGAGGTGGAGAGTCCTAAGCCGTCATTTCTTTGCGAAGAAGGCAGTACCAGCCCTGCACAATTTTGTGGAAGAGAAGGTGGGCCAGTCCTTGAGCCTGTCTGTGTGTACCAAAGTGCACGTCAGCGCCGATGTCTGGAGCTGTAATTATAGTTAGGGACAATACATGTCCTTTACGGCTCACTGGGTGAATGTGGTTCCTGAACAGCCACAACACCAACTTGGACAAGTAACGCCGCTTCCTCCTTGCCCCTCTCAGGCCGTTGGTCCTGTGACAGTCTGCGACTCCTCATCCTCCACCGTGTCCTCAGCCTCCACTGCCCAGACAAGTCTCAGTGGCTCTTCAGTAGACCATGTGTGCAGGGAACAGCAGTGTCACTCTGTTCTTCACATGGTTTGCCTTGGCAAACGGAGTCACACAGGGGAGTAACTGCTAAAAGTAATTTGTAAAGAAATCGGAGCATGGCTTACTCCATGAAAACTGGGAATGGGAACCATGTTGACTGAAAACAGGAAGAACATCTTGCATGCGCTGTGACTGGGAAGGCTGAGCCATGCGCCATGACACACGTGTTCAATCTGGTTGTGAAGCAGTTCCAGAAGTGTTCCCCCTTTTTGCAAGACATCCTAACAATGGGAAGGAAACGTTGCATGCACTTCAGCCACTCGTACACCGCAAAGCACACCCTCCTTGAGCTGCAGCATCAGAATGGTATCCCCCAACATAGTCTGATTTGTGACGTTGCCACACGTTGGAATTCCACCCTCCATATGTTGGACCGACTGTACAAACAGAGAAAAGCCATAACCAATTTCTTGATGATCCAAGCGGATAGGGATACTCCCCTGTGTAACTTCAATGTGAACCAGTGGCAGCTCATACATGACAACTGCCGTTTGCCCTTTGAGGAAGCCACATTATTAGTAAATTGCCAGGATTATGGGATGAGCAACGTCATTCCACTGCTTCATTCCTTACAACACGTGTTGGAAACGATGGCTGGTCAGTGCACTGGAGACATGGTGCCTTCATCTCATGGCCACATGAGCCCTGAGGGGGCTGAACTGGAGGAGGGGGAGGGGCACAGTGGAGCACTGTTTAGGTTTCACCAAATGGGTGGTTTTTCTAGTAATCTGACAGGAGAGGAGGAGCAGGAGCAGCCAGAGGAGCTAGAGGGTTATTAGGAAAGCGAGACAGAGGATCCAGACACACCTTGGCAGTATGCAGTGGAGATGGAGGCAGGGAGTCCCTCCGACTCGCTTGCACAAATGGCACGATGCATGCTCACTTGCTTGTGTAGTGACAGCCAAATTGTTACCATTCGACAGCGAGATGACTTCTGGATCTCCACCTTATTGGACCCACGCTACCGCCACAAAATAGGGGCCTTTTTTTACACACACTAAGAGGGAGGACAAAGTGACCTACTACAGAGGCATCCTATGTAGTCAGTTGGCCGATGCCTATCGGCGCCATCGTCCATCCTCTCGCAGGTCTGAATCGGGGGGCCCCTGCACTCACCTTCCATTGCCATGGCTGCTGGGGAGGGGTGGGGTGGCAGGAAAAGTACCAGCTCCATCAGCAGCAGCCTGAGTCTACAGTCACTGATGAGTAGCTTTCTTCACCTGCATAGTGAAGCAACTCATCTGCAGCAGGTACACCTGGAGCAGGACCTGAACCAGCAGGTGGTGGCATACCTTGACATGCCCATGCCAACACACCTTGAAGATCCGCTGGACTTCTGGGCAGCCAAACTTGATTTTTGGCTGCAGCTAGCAAAGTTTGCCCTGGAAAAGCTGTCCTGCCCTGCCAGTAGTGTGCCATCAGAGCGGGTGTTTAGTGTGGCGGGGGCCATAGTCACCCCAAGGAGCCTACTCATCTGACAACGAAAAATATGGAGAGACTGACCTTTGTGAAGATGAATTAGGCATGGATCTGCCAGGATTTCCAACCACCAATGCCTGATGCATCATAGTAGATTGACCATGGTGCCACACCAACACTTCACAAATATGGATAGTGCCAAACAGATTTAAGGCGCTGTTCCCCAGTTATTATAATCCTCCGCATCAGACCATTTTTCACCTACCTTCGTCACCAGGTACTGGTATTGCCACCCACCACACCACTCTGTCACCAAGTCACTTTCAGGACTGCTGATGCTGCTTCTGCCACCTCCAGGATGTCTCATTTAGCCACTATATGGTCTCATGCTTCAGCCAACACCAGACTGTGCCATTCAGCCACTATATGGTCTTTTCATGCTTCAGCCACCTCCAGGCTGTGCAATTCAGCCACTATATGGTATCCTCATGCTTCAGCCACCTCCAGGCTGTGTCATTCAGCCACTATATGGTCTCCTCATGCTACAGCCACCTCCAGGCTGTGTCATTCAGCCAATATATGGTTTACTGATGCTGCTGGGCCTGGGCCTAAAAAATGTTATGGTAGCACTAGCTACCATAAATCTTCAATTTAAATTTCAAAATTCATCTTTTAATCTTAGGGATTGTGAAGCACTAGTGTCTACTCATGCTGCTGCTAGCTCCAGGCAGTAATTCAGCCACTATATGGTCTCCTCCTACTGATGCCACCTCCAGGCTCTGTTATTGTGCTGCCACCTGACATGTGACTCCTTGTTAAATTTGGTCCATTGTACCCACACGCTGGGGCCGGGGACACTTAAACTTGGGAGTTAAAATTTCAATTTCAAAATCCTCAATTTCAAAATCTTAAATTTCTATTTCAAAATCTTCAATTTCAGTGATCTCCTCATGCTTTCGCCAACTCCAGGCTGTGCCTTTCAGACACTATATGGTCTCCTCATGCTTCAGCCACCTCCAGGCTGTGTCATTCAGCCAATATATGGTTTACTGACACTGCTGGGCCTGGAACTGGGCCTAAAATTTTTTATGGTACACTAGCTACCATAAATCTTCAATTTAAATTTCAAAATTCATCTTTTAATTTTAGGGATTGTGAAGCCCTAGTGTCTACTCATGCTGCTGCCAGCTCCAGGCTGTGTCATTCAGCAACTATATGGTCTCTTTATGCTGCCAACACCTCCACGCTGTGTCATTCAGCCACTATATGGTCTCCTCATGCTGCCAACACCTCCACGCTGTGTCATTCAGCCACTATATGGATTCCTCATGCTGCCAACACCTCCACTCTGTGTCATTTAGCCACTATATGGTCTCCTCATGCTGCCAACACCTCCATGCTGTGTCATTTAGCCACTATATGGTCTCCTCATGCTGCCAACACCTCCACGCTGTGTCATTCAGCCACTATATGGTCTTCTCATGCTGCCAACACCTCCACGCTGGGTCATTCAGCCACTATATGGTCTCCTCATACTGATGCCACCTCCAGGCTCTGTCAATGTGCCGCTCTGCGGCAGTGATTCTAATAGCGATGCCTGTAGTCTGCATGTTATACTGAATAACAGTATTATTTCACTAGCCCAGCACACTCCATATCCATGTTAGAACAAAGCAAAGTGTTCTACACCCCTATTGATGCTCTCTGTAGGCCAGAAATAGCCATTTTTAATATAGATTTTCCACAAATAAATTTGACCCGAAACAAAAATTTTCAGAAAACACGGCCAATCGGCCAAATCAAACTTTTCAAAAGTTCGCTCATCTCTAATGGTGAACACTGCATTAGAAAGTAACTGTGCAGTAGCAAGCAAACTCTGCATTAGCCAGTAAACTAGATGTTTTGGAAATTTCATTTCTTGGGGGCTTTGACTTAATAAGAAGGACAAATGTGGGTCCTGAGGTTACACACGTTGAGAACCACTAATCGAGAAGCAAGGACAAGACTCCTTAACACTTCCTTCAATTATTTTATCAATAAGCTAATTTATTTCCATATATTTATAATAGATACTATTTATTTATTTTTTAAGTATTGTGTTTGTGTGGTTTTTTTGTATTGTGTCTAAAATGTAATTTATATGAATTGTTTTGCTAGTTTAATAGTGAAACTGTTTGCATAACTTAAACTGGTAAATACATAATCTTAAACCACATGAATGTAAGCACTTTTCAGTCCAGTATCCCAGTTACACCATGATTTTGGTTAAATATTCCTGGTATGACTGTAACATTTTCTATTAATGGTTCTTAAAGGAGATCTCCGGTATAAAAAACGTATCCCCTAACTTAACGATAAGGGATAAGTGTCAGATTGTGGGGGGTCTGACTTCAGGGACCCCTGTGATCTCCCGTATGGGCCCCGGCTTTCCTCCTGAATGGGGTACATTCGACCACTGCAAGAAGCGGTGGGCGACACCCCCCCCCAATGCAGTTCTATGGGAGAGCCAGAGAGATGCATTCGACTCTCCCATAGAGTTGCATGGAGGGGGAGTGTCAACCTCTCCTGTACAGGGCCTCCACTTATGTGGTGGTCGACATTCACCATTTGGACAGTGAGCCAAGGCCACATACGGAAAATTGCGGGGGTCCCAGCAGAGATAGCTGAATACAACTTTCAATTGGAGTGGCTAGGTGTGTGTGCCAACCCACTGCTCTATTTGGTCATGAGAGTCAGGTCCCTGTTCTCACAATTACAGGGGGACCCATTGATTGGAACCTCCACCATCTGACACTTTTACCCTCTTCTCTGGATAGGGTGTACATTTTTATCATAAGAATGCCCATTTAAGGCTTAGGTATCTCTCACCACTGCATTACAGGGTTAATGAAAGCAAATACTATCCCCAGGTATTTATATCTAGGGCACCCAGTAGTAGCACTGAGGTCTGGCTGCTTGTTGCTAAAACTCCCCAAAAAGGGGGCCAAGAAGAGGTATTCTAAGTTATTCCATAGATATAGGATGGGATTAACTAGGTAATCAGTGGGGTTCGACAGCTAGAACTCTGGCCAACACAGAATAGAGGAGAAATGTTCCCTTCCAAACATTGCTAAGTGTTAATTCATAAACAATGGATACATCCAGGTCCGGACTGGGATTGAAAATAAGCCTGGGCATTTTGGACTAAGCAGCTTATTTTGGTAAGGGTGGTGGCTATGTGGAGGCAGAGCCACAAAGGGGAGGAGCTTCAATTAAAATAGGGTACATAACAATACATATTACCACAATACTGTTACTGACCAAATCCTGGTCAGTAACATTATATTAAATGTTCCCCTCCATACAGTGACCATAAAGTGTCAAATACCAGCTGTACACAGGCTCTGCAGACTGAAGTAATTACATTAGAAGTAGTAGCAGGCCCCTTTAGATAGTAATAGCAGCAGCACCCTTTAGGTAGTGGTAGTAGCAGCTCCAATTTATTTAGTAGTAGCCCCTATAGGTAGTAAAAGCAGCAGTGGTAGTAGCTCCCATTTAGGATTTAATAGTAGCCCCTTTTGGTATTTATAGTAGCCCCTTTAGGTAGTAATAGTAGCCCCCTTTAGGTATTAATAGTGGCTGCCTTTAGGTAGTAATTGTAGCCCCCTTTACATATTAAATAGTAGCCCCCTCTAGGTAGAAATACTATTCCCTTTTAGGTAGTAATAGAATCCCCCTTTAGAAAGCCAAGATTAGAAAATAAAATAAAATCCAAAACATACTTCCCTGGCTCCCGCATAGTCCGCAGTGTTGCTTTTCTTCTTGTCTTTTCCTCTGGTCTGTGCTCTGGCGCATGATGATGTTACTCATGCGCCGAAGCACAGAGTGCAGAGGAAGGATCGGCTTCTTGTGGCTGTCTGCATATTGCAAGTGGCGACAAGAGTGATTGACAGAGCATGGAGCCAAGGGCTCTTTACTCTGTCAATCAGCCGAGCGCCACAATTAACTATAGGCGGGTCTCGGACTGCAGACGGCCCGGGCCATTGGGCAAATGCCCCGTGTGCTCGATGGCCAGTCGAGCCCTGTTTCAAATGAAAGCACCTATAAAGTCCCACTGATGCTGAACTAAAGGAATGTTCAAATTCTTGCAGGTTTCTGTAAAATAAAACCTACCTGAGTACAAATTCTCCATTAGACCAATAGACATTGTAAGCATCAAAATTCAAATATTTTTAAAAACATAAAAATGTTTACATAATGAAACACAATGATGAGTGACAGTTTTATAATGACTTCTATTATAAAGATGTAATCTGATTTGTTACTTTATAATGTGATTACACCTGTTATACATGGTGGAAATGTTTTATTAATAATGAATTTTTTTATTATTATTTCAGGCCATCTTTCTGCATGACGGTTGAATAATAAACAAAATATGGCAGTTTTTTATGTTATATATTTTATAGCTGAATTAATAATGCACAAAGGTCTTTCATTTTAAATAGCTCATTTATTTCCATGTTGGATGCTTTACCATATTCATGCATGCAATACATAATATTTTCCAATGTTATAAGGACGCCCTTTTTTGGAACATATTGTTTATTCTAAATGTCTCATTGCCCTTTGCTCAGTATACAGAACAGATCTGTGCTGAAAGCTGAAACTATTATGACTTAGAGATCATTTTTCCCATATGAATGAAATAAATTACAGTAAGTGAAAGCCAATGAGTCCAGGGTTGGACTTTCCCACGAGGAGCAGGTAAATCTTGAAGTGGGCCGATGAGCTAAAGCGGGCCCCCTCTTGACCAGTCATCTTGCCACTTGTATCCTATGTCAGTATAGCAATGGGCCAAACTTTTTATTTTTCTCCTACAGCCCCCCCCCCCCTTTAAAGTCTCACAAATGCCAGATGTACTTTTCTTACCCTACCAGCCTGCAGCTTCATGCTGCAGGTGTCTTCTTCACTTAAGCATATTGCTATACATTAGATAGACCTGCCAGACAGTAATGGACATGCCTAGGAAGGATCCATGCTTTTTGTGAACTGGTTGGAGTTTGTTCCCTTAAACTATAAGTGCCATGATTCCTTGTTTGTAAGTGAGAGGTCACTTTTCTACCTCCCACACATAAGCCACCCCACCCATTGAACTACACCTGTGATCCTTTCCATGCAATAGGAACAAAGTACGGTTTGAAGAAAAAGGAGAACCCTCTTTGTCGGCGCTTCTCGGATGGTGCAATAATGTAGATGGTACCCAGAGTATAATGTAACAATATTTTATTGAAACACATACAATTGGGGGTACAGACAGGACAAGACACGTTTTGGGAGTGAGCCCTCCCTTTTTCAATTGTGGACACATGCAGTCTGCATATGTCCACAATTGAAAAAGGGAGGGCTCACTCCCGGAACGCGTCTTGTCCTGTCTGTACCCCCAATTGTATGTGTTTCAATAAAATATTGTTACATAATACTCTGGGTACCATCTACATTATTGCACCATCTGAGAAGTGCCAACAAAGAGGGTTCTCCTTTTTCTTCAAACCGTACTTTGCTTCAAGACTTCTGCCGACCCCTGCGAGGACATCGTCCGCAACCCGCAGGCTGCAGCTCCTGATTATCGCTTACTACCCCAACATGGAGGGGTTACATGCATGAACCCAAGGTTCACCTAAGGTGAGCATATTACCTAATCTTTCGCTTTAACAAATATCATCGGAATTACACGAGGCGCTGTCCTCCTTTTTTGCTTTTCTATTTCCATGCAATAGACCAGTGGTTTCTGACCGGGTGCCTCCAGATGTTACAAAACTACAATTCTGGATCTCCCTCCCATCCAGCGGTGGATCCACCTATTGAAGCAAAGATAGGCTCCCTGTGAACACCTGACTAGTGATGTACTGTCGTATTGTAACCTGGGAAAAAACTGAGACAATAGTAATTTTGTATGCTGTTAAAAATAAACATTGGGGCAAAAATCGCACACCATCACACACAGGTACGGACACTTTTTTATGAACTAAATGGTAAAATAAATTATTCCATGGTCCCAAAAATAGCAAGCCCTCTGTCAACAGAAAAAAATAAAGTAATGACTCTTAAAAGGAGGAAATAACTACAATTGGATGCAAGATGAAGGGGTTAACCTTTTACCATGCCTTAACATACAAGTACCACAAGGCCCTAAATGTAAGGATATTGCATCTGTACCCATTCTATTAATAATGGTATGAACATACATGTATGTGCATGAGACCTAAATGTGATCAGGTAATATTTTCATACACAGTAACTGTGGAGGTGAGACCCCCCAGAATCAATTCCATTGGTGGAATACTTACCTCCCTTACTCCCCTGCAGCCTCCATTATCCTTGCACCCAATCTCCACTCAACTGTACATCCTGGTGCTGAGGTCAACAATGCTGTGGCCTGTGATTAGCTGAGTGGCTATGTCTTGTGCCAACGCAAGCAGCAGGAAGTAAGACATTACTGCTCGGCCAATCACTGGCCACAGCGGTGTCCGCCCTCAGTCATTGATTGGCTAGGGGACATAACACCATGATAATGGAGACTGTAAGGAAGGTAAATATAAACTTTTTTCCTTTATCAGACAGTCTGAGCATATTTCTAAAAAACAAAAACAAAAAAAATCCTGAGTATCAGTGTATAAAGGATTCCCATGTTTTTACCCTTTAACCCCTATAGAGACATATGAACTGCCGCAGAAAATTTCCAGTAAGCTACCATCAGAGTAGTCTCTATTAGGCTAGGTTCACACTACGGAATTTCTGGGCAGAATTTCTGCTGGAGATTTAGCCAGCGACACTAAGACCGCACGGACTGCATTGCCATCCCCATAGATGGCAATGCATTCCTGGGTGGATCTTTTGGGAGATCTGCTCAGAAATGCATTGACATCTATGGGGACGGCAATGTAGTCCACGCGGTCCTAGTGCCGCTGGCTTGATCTCCGGCAGAAATTCTGCCCAGAAATTCCACAGTGTGAACCCAGCCTTAGCCTTATTTGACGATATCAAAGCATGGCATTAGTAGCTGGAGTCGTCATGCGAGCGCATGTGCCGACTGAGCACATGTCTAGGACATGGACATGTCTAGGACATGGAGTCACAGACAATGAATATGCAAACTGAGCGTGACGAGGCTGGCCTCCAGTGTGCAGTTCAAAGAATATAGCAGCAGATCTTCAGTGGGACATATCTCCGGACCTAATGTACATATTTTAGTCAGTGACTCATATTTTAGTCAGTGACTCCTTATCAGACTCCTTTTCCCCCACAGTATAACCCAGTGTATGGGGTTTAATGAGGGTGAACAGGCTGGCTGACTGTTTTCCTTTAAGACAACCAACAGTGTAATAAAGCTAAATACTACAGAAAAAAAACTATGGAGTAATTTGATAAAGATAAAAAAAATTATATGTTTATGTGGTGTCCCAGTACCGCATTCTATACAGTACTTGTTTATTTATGGGTCCCCATAGCCAGAGTCCCTAGGACGTAGGGATTCCTATTAATCCAGTCTACCCCTAGTCGCCTCTATTCTAGTATATAATTAGTAATTTATGCATAGGTTAATGTAAATAGCATAATATATGTAAATAAATGGTTAATTACTTGTTTCTATGGCGTCGCAGGGCCTTCAGGTCATGTGATGCATTCCAGGCCTCACTCTGGATGCGTTCCAGGCCTCACTTTGGTATTTCTAGCCTCGTTTTGGTATTATTATGTGTATAGGAAGTCAGATGATCACCCAGAAGCCTGTGTGATGGTGAGTGACAGCTGACCTTGGACCTATCAAATTAGGCTCTGCCCCCTGTCCATATAAGGGACGCAGCAGCCATTTTAGTTCTCTTGCTCCTGTGCTCTTGATGAGAGAAGACCTGTACAGCAGTAATCGCAGTGAGTTAGGCCTGAGCGTTGCGGCAACGGCTGAACAATTATAGTTATAGAGTGTATCAATCCCCAAACACTCTGCGGGACTACCGGACCTAATCAACCCCTAAATCCGGACGGATCCACGCACCAATTACCTTGATTCTATTAACCTGCAAAAGACGCAAGGTCCACAGCAACTGTCAGTCATTGAAGTCTATACAAGTGTATTACATAGACTGTTACTGTATTATGAATGTACCGCAAGTTCAAGAGTAAAGTTTACTTCAGTTCAAGTTTAACTCCAGTGTGGACCTTCAGTCATTATCTGCATACGCCTGTCGTTTCTGGGAAGGGCGGCGATAGGCCGAAGCTATACCTCAATAATACCAGCCCTCACCCTGGCGTCACGAGTGACAGGGTTAATATTAACCCCTCATATACCGTTACCATACCACCACTACCATACACCCCCCAAGGGCTATCACATTTATTATTCACATTTAAAAACACATGGAGGTATTCCACAGGAGTGGGGGGGAAGACAACACCAAAAGTGTAAAGTGTCACCCTGAACCCTGATACATCACCTCATAAACTTAAAACATAAATAACAGCATGTAACCTGTGCATGTTAATCATGCTATATACAATTTAAATACAGAGTATAGGCAAAGCTGCACCAATACATACGTAAACAGCAAGTACCAACGGGTCTCAGAGAGCAGAGTGATACCACCCTGCGTGTGTCAATACAGGGGCCGGATCACCTGGCTGGCTCAGCTAACCAGCCCTCTGTGAAGTGGCGCCGAAAGTGAGCGGAATCCGGAAGAGCTCGTCTTCACATGCGCCAATACAAGCCTGGCATCTGCAGGTGTTACTTATAAGGTAAAAATAGTGAGGAACGTTCATTGGCACATTGGTGCATAAATATCATACCCTTTTTGGAGGACGCCACCCCTCAACAAAGGTTGATCCTGAAACACTGTGTTGTGGGTGGTGTCACTCTATTCCCTGAGACCCGTTGGTACTTGCTGTTTAGGGTACGTTCACACGCGCAGATTTTTTTGCGGGTTTTCCGCTGCGTATTTGAAATTGGGCGGGCTCTTCTCGGCTGTCCGCAGCAGATTTTCCGCCACGGAATTTACGCTGCGAAAAATCCGCCTAAGTCCCTACTGACTTCAATGTGGCTTGCGGCGGATTTTCCAAAGTGTAAATTCCGCCGCGGAATACCTGCCTCGGACAGCCGAGAAGAGCCCGCCCACTTTCAAATACGCAGCGGAAAACCCGCTAAAAAATCAGTGCGTGTGAATGTACCCTTAGTATGTATTGGTGCAGCTTTGCCTATACTCTGTATTTAAATTGTATGTAGCATGATTAACATGCACAGGTTACATGCTGTTATTTATGTTTGAAGTATATGAGGTGATGTATCAGGGTTCAGGGTGACACTTTTGGTGTTGTCCCCCCCCCCCCCCCTCCCCACACTCCTGTGGAATACCTCCATGTGTTTTTAAATGTGAATAATGAACATAATTTTTGCATCTTTATGAAATGACTCCATCGTTTTTTCTGTAGTATTGTGTTGAGTAGGAGTTCATGCTAGAAGTGTACATTGGGGTCATATTTTTTATCAAATCACAATTGGACTCTATACTAGGGTTTTGTTTTTTTTACCCATTTCCTGATTGGTACTCAAAATGAAAACTAAATATTTGAACCCCTTATGTGATTGATGTTTACAGTGTAATAAAGTTATAGAATGAAGCTAGACCAGTGTTTTTAGTTTTGCAACAGCTGGACATTGGTTGGAAAACACTGAGCGTGACACTAATGTGACATCATCAAAATAGAACAAAACCTATAAATGTGTGCTGAGTGACATCATCACAGTAGAGGGATGATACTGTTACTAGATAATAGCTCTAGTCAACTTGTATGTCCGAGTGACCACATACTGTTGCCCGTAGCCTCCACAATGGCTAACCATGGTTGTTAGAATAGAATGTAGGCACAAACTGCTGCTCTAAACCAGTGAAAGTATGTACTGACTTTTAGAAAAGGGAGATGTATTAACACATAGAGGTTTTGAGGGTGGGAAAGTGACTAAATGTTTATCATTGTGAGAGTATCACACATTCCACTAGCTTTCGCAGAAAGGTCAGGTTCACTCCTCTTGTTGGATGAAACCTCTTGAGGCAGAGCATTATATTACCCATGACGGGGTCAGTGAGACAAGAGTGATAAAAGGGAGTCACATAAGTCTGCGATCAGGACGTGATTTCACCATGAAAGGGTTAGTGACAGGACTGTAAGTCACAACAATGTTGCCTCGTTGACTGCAAAGCCAATGACAAGTTTATGTAGAGAATGAATGGTGATGAGATTTAAACCTGGGATTCTGGCCATCTTAGATCTGTGCTCTCCCGATTGCATTTTATGGCTTCAATGAAATTATACAGTAAGCTTGCCAGACTATAGATCCTAAAACAGAACTAACAGCTATATATAGTGCAACACCTCTCTGTTATGGAATATAGTATTAAAAAAAAACACAGCGTACTGGGACTAGAATAAAAAGCTATATACAGGTTAATAGGCTGGGTTGAGCTCATCTTGCAATCACATTACAATTTTAGCATCAATCAAATGTATTGTTCAAACGGATGGCTTAAAATCGTAGTCAGTATTTAATTTAATCATATGAAGTCGTATTTGGTATTAATTTATTTCATGTAATTATTTTAGCTATTCATTTTTTACTTATCAATTAAATAGCTTTTCCAGGATTTACTTAGGTTAGGCCATCAATATGGGTTTGATGGACTCCCAGTACCCCCACCGATCAGCTGATGAAAGGCACCTCTGCGCATGTGCAAGCACTGTGGTCTCTTCAATACCAGAATCAGCCCTGTACATTAGGTAGTGGTGGCTGTACCTGATATTGCAGCTTTAATGTGACAAGCTGCAATACCAAGTACAGCCACATTTTAATAATGTGTTTAATAAAGTGTGTGTGTGTGTTTCACTTTTTTTTCCTCAATTTTTTTTTAATATTTTTAGGTAGTACTACTACTCCTGGCATGGAACAGACTGTTCCATGATGGGAGTAGTAGTACCTGTTCTAATAGACAGATCGCCCTGGGTGTCACTCCTGACACCTGCTGTGATCATCCTGTATAACATATAGATGTGGGCGGCTTTCTCGCATCTGTGATTTGTCCTTAACTGCAGGTACTACTGCTCCCAACATGGAGCCCACTCTGCTCCATGCTGGGAGCTGTAGTACCTGCATTAATAGACAGATCGCAGCGAGTGTCACTTCTGACACCTGATGTGATGGTCCTGTATAATGTATAGATGCGGGAGGCCGCTCTTCTCTGGTCCCACTGTAGTATGAATATATGCCGTATATACACCTATTATTCATATTTACCGAAGAGAGCTGTGAGTGGCTGGAACCATCTGGCATTCACAGTTCTCTGCGGGAAATATGAATACATGGCCAGCCGGAGTATAGTGAAGATCATCCATAATATAGCAGAGATGCGGAGCGTCTCTATACAGCACTTGGATCTCTGCACTATACTCCAGACCGGCCAGTGATGTGAATAGAAATTCACATCACTCATTCATATTTTCCGCCCAGAGCGGGGATTGGCCGGATGGTGGCAGCAATCACAGCTCTCAGCAGGAAATATAAATGGTGAGTGGCCGGCCGGAGTGCAGAGCAGAGATGTGAGCGCAGGAGAAAGCCGCTCCGTATCTCACGGATGAAGGATGATTGCAGCGGGTGTCAGGAGTGACACTCGCTGTGATCTGTCCTTAACTGCAGGTACTACTCCCAACATGGAGCACACTCTGCTCCATGTTGGTAGCTGTAGTACCTGCATTAATAGACTGATCGCAGCGAGTGTCACTCCAGACACCCGCTGTGATCCTCCTGTATAATGTATAGATGCAGCCGGCCGAACCATCTGGCCAATCACAGCTCTCTACTGGAAATATGAATAGGTATATATATACGGCAGTGCAGGGGACCATAGAAGAGCGGCCGCATCTATACATTATACAGGAGGATCGCAACGGGTGTCAGAAGTGACAAGGCCGATCTGTCAATTAGTACAGGTACAACTACTCCCATCATGGAACAGTGTGTTCCATGCTGGGAGTAGTAATACTACCTAAAAAAAAAAAAAAGTGAAAAACACACACACACACTACATTTTAATTATTGTCAGCTACAACTTAAGTGCCCTGCCTGCCCACATAAATTGATCCCTATTTAAAAATGTATAAAAATGTTGTTATAATAAAGATAAATTTCGTTAAATACAATTTGTTCCATCACTTCTGTATCTTTTTAATATATTTTTTTAATTGTACCCTATGAAATGTTATTAAAAAAACGGTATTTCCATCACTTTTTGGATTGCTAAAATTCATATTTTCTCCTTTATTGCCTCCTAAATGGACCATTCTAATAACGGATGCAAACTGATGTAAAGGGATGCCATTTAGTGGCATCCATTTGCATCAATTTTTTATCCGTTAGCATCAGCCGTCGGCAGACTCCTGCAGCCGGGACTACTACTACTCCCATCATGGAACAGACTTCTTTCCATGATGAGAGTAGTAGTTTCCCAGCTGCGGGAGTCTGCAGGTGGCTGGGGAGGTTACATTAGTGTTTGTACTACTACCCCCAGTGTGCTTATAATAATTAATTGGCCTCAGTGTGCTTATAATAATGCATTGGCCCCAGTTTGCTTATTCCCCCTCCCGCTGCCTGCTCCTCATCTTCTTGGCGCAGGGCAGCAGCGGGACATATCGGTAACTGATGGCGGTGAATGAATGAATCAAGCCAACATGTCCCGCATGTAGCACCGCCAAGACATGTCTATTCTCTGCTGCTCATCACTGTCGGGTACAGAAATCAGCAGCAGAGAATAGCCACGTCGGCGGTGAATGAATGAAGCCTAAATGCGGGACATGTCGGCTTCATTCATTCACCGTCACCGATCCTGACATGTCCCGCTGCTGCTCTGCTCCAAGAAGATAAAGAGCAGGCAGCAGGAGGGGGAATTAGCAAACTGGGGCCAATGCATTATTATAAGCACACTAAGGCCAATTAATTATTATAAGCACACTGGGGAAATGAATTATTCTAAACACACTGGGGCCAATGAATTATTATAAACATGCATGGGGGCATAAATTTGGGGGACAAAGTAGTAGTTTAAAAACCCCGCTTGGAGCTCCGAATGGCTCATCGGTGCCGGCAATTCAGGGCTCCCGGCGGGGATTTAAAAATGAAAGGTTACAAAGTAGTATATACATCGTAGGGGAGCAGAGCATGCCACTTGCTCCCCTGCTTTATAACTGCTGATCGCATCAGGTCAAGTGAGACCCAGTGTGATCAATCCCTTATCCCCTGTACTACTACTCCCAACATGGAACAGACTCTGTTCCGTGATGGGGTAGTAGTACAAACACTTAGCCTCCCCAGCCACCTGCAGACTTCCGCAGCCAGGGAACTACTACTCCCATCATGGAAAGAAGTATGTTCCATGATGGGAGTAGTAGTAGTCCCGGCTGCAGGAGTCTGCCAACGGCTGATACTAACGGATTAAAAACTGATGCAAAGGGATGCCACTAAATGGCATCCCTTTGCTTCAGTTTCCCTCCATTATCAGTCTATTAATGCAGGTACTACAGCTCCAGGCATGGAGCAGAGTGTGCTCCATGTTGGGAGCAGTAGTACCTGCAGTTAAGCACAGATCACAGCAAGTGTCACTCCTGAAAACATCTGCGATGGTCCTATCTATTGCAGAGATGCAAGTGCAGGAGAAAGCCATTTGCATCTATACATTATACAGCACGATCGCAGGGGTGTCGCTAATGAAGAAATTCGTTATTTAGAATTTAATCGAAGTTCGGATTCGGTCCGAATCGAATTTTTCATGAAATTCTGAACTAATTATACTTCGTCAGATTTGCTCATCTCTAACAGCCACTACCCAATAGATGGAGCTGTGCCTGGTAGGATGTGCTTGTATGTGCACAGAGGTCCCTTTAATCAGCTGATCAGGGGGGCGGATCAGAGTCAAACCCTCTCCAATCGCAGGGATAGCAATCTTATTACAATTTTATTTCCTTTAAGAGATTTTTGTTCTTTTGTTGCATGAAACCCATCTACAAGCTGCTGTTGACTGATCAACAAACTGGCTCATTGCTGATGTGTTCACACGTTGCAGTTATGTCTTGGATACCTTGTTTTTTTTTATTTGTTGCAATATTCTCTAATCTCTAAAAATGCTGTGTTTTTCGGAAACCATCCGAACAGTCTGATTACAGATAAATCTGCTTTATACTTTCCTCTAGGATCCACCAAAAATTTGGGTTTTTGGCTTTGAATCCTTACATATTACCTGGCTGGGCTACAGGAAACAAATGTTGAGTTAATTATTTTCACAGCCAAAATGCGTAGGCGGGAACTGCACTGTGTTCAGCATTGTCTGCACAGCCATTCACAGTGTGGTGGCCCAGTATAGGAGTTGCACCCCTGTACCCTTGCTGCCCTGTCTGGCAGACTACATACAGTGACCCCTCGGCCCCCTCCTGCACTTATGTTCTACCTACTCCCATAAATGCCTATATTATGCAGTATAATGTACATAAAATGTGTTATAGCTTTAAGACCTGTTGTCATGTGATTGTAACCCAATGAGGTATCAGTGACCATGTGACCTAAGGGTGACCCATGGGACCCCTCCTAGTCTCCCCCGTATAAGCCCTGGGAGGAGCTAGCTCACTCTCCTGTGCTCTCTTGCTGCTTAGCTGAGTTGCAGTGAGGTCAAGTCCTAGGTGTGTGTCTGGAGTCCAGAGGAGGCCTAAAGTCAGTCAGCCACAGATTCTCAAGTCCATTGCCCCACATGTCAAGTCAAAGACTGGTAAGCAACAGAAGGAGTAGAGTCAGTCATAATCTGTTATAGTCAAGTAAGTCCAAGTCATCCTGTCTCAAGTCAGCGTGACCTGCATCCAAATGATCCAAGTCCACTATAAGTCCCAGCAAGCCCTAAGGTCTCTGAAGTCACTGGTCCCCTCTGTGGGCCTAGCCAAGCTGTATAGACTGCTACATCTGTCTGACTCAGTAAAGCTGCCGTTGTTCCGTAACTTGGTGTCGGAGTCATTATTTGCCCCGAGCCTAGCCCAGGATCCAGCGGTATTCCTTCGGGTAGTGTAGAGGATAAACCACACCCTGGCGTCACAAATTCAAGGGGTTAATGCCATCTGCCCCTAGGGTAATTTCATCTGCCCTCATCACACCCTCACCACAACAGCATTACCTCATACAACACTAAAGTACAGGGTGGGCCATTTATATGGATACACCTTAATAAAATGGGAATTGTTGGTGATATTAACTTCCTGTTTGTGGCACATTAGTATATGTGAAGGGGGAACTTTTCAAGATGGGTGGTGACCATGGCGGCCATTTTGAAGTTGGCCACTTTGAATCCAACTTTTGTTTTTTCAATAGGAAGAGGGTTGGTTTTAACGTAACTTTATTCTTTCATGAGTTATTTACAAGTTTCTGACCACTTATAAAATGTGTTCAATGTGCTGCCCATTGTGTTGGATTCTCAATGCAACCTGTCACGAACCGCGACGTGTGGGTGGAAGGGTTATCTCTAAAACCACTATTTGTCTGCACTAGACCGAAAATAATGATAAATAATCCCTCTTGCACCACCCAATTTAACGATATCGCTGTCACCACCTGCCTGTTTTAAGCCGACAGGAAGCTATCAATCCAATCGGGATATGTTACAATTCCCAAATATAATCTACTATCCCCAGTAGTATATAAAAAACAGGAAAAAGATTAATCCAAATCTATAATGTAGCCGAACAGGTAAGTACATTTAAGACTATAACTTCAATCTCTTCAAGGACAATGTGCGTCCGTTTTACCAGACATAAGGCGGTACTTAATAAATGAATGATTTATTATGAAAGAAAAAATATTCACAGTACATATAAAAATAGATGTTAACAAGACAAAGTTTCACCACACAGAAAATAAAATAAAAGGGAAAAAACATAGAGTACTTACTTACAAAAATTAAAGTTCTATCCCATGGGGTCTGGTAGGAAATGCCGTCTGGCATCCAAAATCAGATCTCGTCCCCCATGCAAGCGCCCCATGTCCCCCCAGGTCTGCAGTTTTATACCCTGCTATGGACAGGAGACCCCTCTATGTTCAGCCCCTGGGTGGGACAAGGAGGGGAGATAGATGTTGCCCACTTGCCTATGATACCCTTATGCCCAAAGAATAGGAAATGTCCTCTATCTTCTATCATGGATCAGGCACCCACATAATTTTCTAATACTTGGGTTCTCCATCAAATCCTCTTTCTAGGGGTACCTGACATGACCCCCTTATTGTGTATGATTTACCCAGTGCATACAGTTCGGGCAGGGAACAATACACAAGGGTCATGTGAGGACTCATTTTAAAGGTATTCTGATGGAGAATATAACTGTACAAGATAGGGGCTGCGAGCATACTTCCCTTACCCCCATATTTCATATTTGGAAGATATGGCATTTTCATCAATTGACATCAGGCCTTGGAGTCTGCTTGGCTGTGAAGGTCTTACCTTTCCGGTCATAGAGCAGCTGTGTTAATGAACCCCCTGCTAGGATTAGTCACACCTATACCCAGGCTGGATAGACAGGTAGGCTCCATGGTGCCCTGATCAAAGAGAATTAATTGCCCCCCCCTGACCACTGGATGCTATCGCTCAGATTGTCGTCTCCTGACAGTTAGACCAAACAGAAGGGATTCTTTGAAATGTTAAGTAATGCAGATAGGTGTGTAATGGAATTAACAGTTGTGCATACCGATAGAAATTTTGCAGAACATGTATCACAAATGACAAGCAATCACAATGCAACATGAATACATATTTTGCCATGGTATATGACACAACCCTCTTCTCCCACTCTTCACACACTGATAGCAACACCGCAGGAGAAATGCTAGCACAGGCTTCCAGTATCCGTAGTTTCAGGTGCTGCACATCTCATATCTTCACAGCATAGACAATTGCCTTCAGATGACCCCAAAGATAAAAGTCTAAGGGGGTCAGATCGGGAGACCTTGAGGGCCATTCAACTGGCCCATGACGACCAATCCACTTTCCAGGAAACTGTTCACCTAGGAATGCTTGGACCTGACACCCATAATGTGGTGGTGCACCATCTTGCTGGAAAAACTCAGGGAACGTGCCAGCTTCAGTGCATAAAGAGAGAAACACATCATTATGTAGCAATTTTGCATTTCCAGTGGCCTTGAGGTTTCCATTGATGAAGAATGGCCCCACTATCTTTGTACCCCATATACCACACCATACCATCAATTTTTGTGTTCCAGCAATCTTGGAGGGATCTATCCAATGTGGGTTAGTGTCAGACCAATAGCGGTGGTTTTATTTGTTAACTTCACCATTCACATAAAAGTTTGTCTCATCACTGAACAAAATCTTCTGCGTAAACTGAGGGTCCTGTTCCAATTTATGTTTTGCCCATTCTGCAGCACCTGAAACTACGGATACTGGAAGCCTGTGCTAGCATTTCTCCTGCGGTGTATATAGTAGTATACAGCAGTGTATACAGATACTGGAAGCCTGTGCTAGCATTTCTCCTGCGGTGTTACTATCAGTGTGTGAAGAGTGGGAGAAGAGGGTTGCATTGACAATCCAACACAATGGGCAGCACATTGAACACATTTTATAAGTGGTCAGAAACTTGTAAATAACTCATGAAAGAATAAAAAGTTACATTGAAACCAAGCACATCCTTGTTTTTCTTGTGAAATTCCCAATAAGTTTGATGTGTCACATGACCCTCTTCCTATTGAAAAAAACAAAAGTTGGATTCAAAATGTCCGACTTCAAAATGGCCACCATGGTCACCACCCATCTTGAAAAGTTTCCCCCCTCACATATACTAATGTGCCACAAACAGGAAGTCAATATCACCAACCATTCCCATTTTATTAAGGTGCATCCATATAAATGGCCCACCCTGTACTATAGAATAACACATCTGTGAAAAAAAATCTTGTTGATGGCTTCCATGTGAGATTTTCTTTATATATTTGTATTAAAGAAATACTGAAAAAAAGTTGTTTTGACCAGTATATATTGTAGGGATGCTAGATTTATGTCACAAGCCTATAAAGCTGATGGTTATTATAGGTGGAGAGTCACTTTAAAGGGGTTCTCCTGTGCTTAGACATCTTATCCCCTATCCAAAGTATAGGGGATAAGATGCCTGATCGCGGGAGTCCCGCCGCTGGGGACCCCCGGGATCTTGCAAGCGGCACCCCGTTTGTAATCAGTCCCCGGAGCGTGTTCGCCCCCTCCTGTAGGCTTGCATTGAGGAGCGGAGCGTGACGTCACACGGGGGCGGAGGCGTGACGTCACACGCCGCCGGCCTTGTGGCCGTCGGTAATCAGACCCGGAACGAACACGCTCCGGGGACTGATTACAAATGGGGTGCCGTGAGCAAGATCCCAGGGGTCCCCAGCGGCGGGACCCCCACGATCAGGCATCTTATCCCCTATCCTTTGGATAGGGGATAAGATGTCTAAGCACCGGAGAACCCCTTTAAAAGTATGAAGGATCCAGCAGTATATGTAATTGATGGGTCACTGCCTGAAGGTTTCTCATCTGCATAGATAGTGTGTGTTTTCTGTGTGTAGAGAGATAGCCCTTTATGTTTCACCATACTCAGACTTTCCAGCCAGAGATGGGGGAGTAAAAGGATTAAGATAAAACAAACACAGCTTCAGACTCCAGGGAGTGGATTAGGAAGGGAGTCTTGAGATATTTAGGCTTTTTTTTTATTGTGTAAAAAGATCATTTTATGTTCAGTTCTTAAATGCAGTTAGTAGGGCCTAGACAGTCAGTGACTGTTCACATGTGGTGGAACAAAGAGTCCCAGCCTATCCTGACTAAAAGAGTGCTCCAAGCCCAGTTTTGGGGTTCGTGCACTTGGTTGTATTAGGCTTATGGTAGCCATTTACTGAAGAACAAACCAAATGAATTATTGTGTTCTCAGTGGAAAGAGACAACTTTTCTCCCTGAGAACAAAAGGATCAGGCATTTAAAATTCCACATTCCTAACCATTGGGTGGGAAGGCTAGGAGGCCTCCCTATACATATTAAATTACCTAAACCAGAAGGGTCGTGTGACACCTGTCTAATGTGTTAAGTGGCCTCAAAGGAAATCTGTCATCACCATCGCCTGCACTAACCTATTGGTAGAGGCTTGTAGTGCTGGTGACGCTGAGGACAATGGTACTTACCGTTTTGCACTGTGGCTGAGAAAAGCTGGGCAGGCACCAATTCAGATAGGCAGGGGTTAATTAGCTGATGTGGGGAGTGGGAAGGCACAGAGAGTGAAGAGACTCCTGGGGGTGCTAATCATAAGTCCAGAAATATTGTATGCAACAAATGGTAGAAAGAAGATTGCACTCACCCGTCGGAGTGACGGGTGAGTGCAATCTTCTTCTTTCTACCATTTGTTACTTACCGTTTTGCCATCCGTGCCTTTGTTACCCCAATATTCCTCTTTTTCTAAATATGCTAATCAGGAGCATGGTGCTTGGGGGCGTTCCCAAGCTCCTAAATCTTCACGGAGGAAATGCCCTCCACCCCTGTGCTGATCCTCCTATGTTGCAGAGTGGAGCTCCACTCTGCAGCTAGACCCTTCTCCTCCGCTGTGAAATCTCTCTCATGAGCAGAAAGATTTCCTTTCTTGTCTAAAGACACCCCCTCCCCCAACAGGTCATGTTTTCTGGATTTCCTTAGTCTTTCACAGATGATAATAATAATTATGGTCAGTAAATCAGGCATCAACACAGTTATTTCACCTATGAAAGACTATGGAACTCCAGAAAACATGACCTGTTGGGGGGTCTTGAGGACGGCGCTTGAGAATACTGGGTTAGATGCAGAGTGTAGCTCCATTTTGCAACATGAGAGGATCAGCACGGGGAGGAGGGCATTCAAGCTGGATGTCACTGTGCAGATTTTATCCACTGGTGATAAAATCTGCAGCTTTTTCGTCTTGTTGGAATTTACCCATTTTACTAAGTTTAGTAAGGCATGAGGCCTCCACTGTACATTAGTATGCCTCCAATTTCATACAGGGAATTTTTCTGGGCAAAATTGTCAAGAAAAATAGAAGCACGGTTCATAAGCATTGCCACCAACCGAACCGGTATGGAAGCACTGGACGCAGTATGGCTCCATTCTCAGACCAGTAGGTAATCTGTGTGCCATCATTTGGTGCTAGAATCCTACTAATGCTTCTAGAGCAGGGCTCAAGTCCTGTAGGAACGCATGGGTACTGAGTTCCTGAACTTTTTCCACAGCAGGAACACTGTTCCCATTAATAGGACCAGCCCTTCAGTGTAAATCTTGAATGAGTTCCCACACTTTCTTTCTCCAGGACTTGACCCCTGTTCTAGAGGATAATAGCTCTGTTATAACGTATCCAATGGAGCATGGCATTATCTTTTTCTGGATTCAGACTCCTTATAAAGGAATAGACTACATAGGTTCTGAATTGAATTGTTGGACTAAAGAGTTGATAGCGGCAATAGATGGGTCTTCTGGTGTAACAAGATGCACATACACATAGATAGAGAAGGATTAAATCACATACTGTATACACAGATACATTTAGAAATACATACACACTTATGTATTTGCTGCCGTTGCTGCTGTGGCACCGTGTCTGCGGGGAGGTGCAACCCATGGACTGGTTTGAGTGGTGTTGGGGCCGCTCTGCCAGTGGGTCGTTCCCCCTGTGGGCACTGGTGTCGCGGCAGTGGTGTCGCCGCCCAGTGCTACGCCATTTTATGCTAGGGACGTTAGGGACCCACTCTAAATAGGTGGCCTTGACGTGGCGAGTGGGCTTTGTACTTTTTGATCAAAACGTATATACTAACAACCTGTTAGTTTTTGAA
Source organism: Hyla sarda (assembly GCF_029499605.1). Lineage (NCBI taxonomy): Eukaryota > Metazoa > Chordata > Amphibia > Anura > Hylidae > Hyla > Hyla sarda. The sequence goes on from NC_079200.1 coordinate 54,105,785, forward strand.
ATTATGCTGAGAAGCAATTGGATCATTGTGCAAGATTGTAGATGTGCACCATGTCTGTTTTCTACTTGAGTATACATACACACTTACCTTACCTTCCAACTTTTTAGATGGACAAAGAGGCACATTTATGGTTCATTGTTTGCAAGTTCCATTTTAACATGCATTTCTATTTGCCTGAACACTTTTTAATTTAAATATTATTACACAATTTTTCTGAATTTCACCATTTTAAGATCCAAATTGCACCAGATGTTGGAAAAATACATATATTGGGGTGTAAGATCCAGCTAGGAAGCATACATTGATACCTAGACAGGCACAAAGGGACTGTTGGACAGCATGAAAGGTTAACTGATCAGATTATTGCAGGTTATTTGCTCACTTGGGGCCTGGCAGCCACAGATGCGTTTTAACCCTAATATAGTCGGTGACGACATTCCGTGCAGGCACTTAGTCTAGAGAAGATGAAGTGCTGGCCTGAAAACTCAACTAATAATTAAAACAGAGGCCGCAAACGGGCTGCGTGCCCAAAAACACATGTATTATGTGAGCCATGAAGCAAACTCCTGTAAAACGTACTGCAAAAGACTTTATAGCTTCAATAAAAGATTTCCCCCAACATCCTTCTCCACACAAGATGCACACACTGTAATAAGGGAATTTAATGACTGCAGAACTCCGTGCCCCAGCGCTGCAACCCCGAGCTGTCTGGTTTACTGAGACACCGGCCTCGTTTTTTTACTTTAACATTTCCATACGGATTCAAGCAGATCAACAATCCATCTTCTGGGGGCCTAGGGTCAGGGACAGTTTTATGGGGTAGTCAGCCGGACACGTGTTGAAGATGGGATACTCATGAGAACACTAAAACCACCCAGTATTATTTGGTGGTGTTATATGGGAATTGACTTGTGGGAACAACAGTATGTAATGTACTGAAATTGAGTGTATGGGATCATGGGAAAACTGCAGTCTCACTTGGCGTTCAGGTTTTGAGTGGATTTAGGTTACTATTTGTTACAGGTAGCAGAGATCATCCCGCTATGTAGTCTTCTTCTATTATGGTTAATGTACATCACGTTTGTGCCCTCCATGGAATGAATCTGTTGGCGAGATGTCAGAATGGGATGCCAATGTACCTGTGCATGGACAGACATGAGTCCCATTGATCTCAATGTGCCAAACAAAGCCAGCTAGTGACTAAGTTAGGATAATATTCAGAGAGTGTATTTGTTCTGGACTGCTGAAAACATTGGGGCCTGAGCCTGTCTGGGCACAGATACGTTGACTTCCCGTTTTGACAATGTATCCGTGTCACAGATGTCACAAATGTGATGTTACCTAGTCTTAGTTGGTTAGGGACAGTTTCTGACTACTGATCTGTTTTTCTGGATCACACTGCTCATTACTGACTTTCACAGTGTTGTGCGGATTATAGTTTATGTTTAACTTTTCCGGCATTCCATGAGGCTTTTTTTCTTTTGCTGTATTCCAGTCTAGTATTGGTTTTGTTTCCTAATGGCTCCTGATCTATTTTCTGCAAAGTTCTTGTATTTTTGTAGTTGCTGCTACATATCCAATTGCTGGTGTATTGTTGCTTCTGTTTCGTTTAATTCTGTTTCTGTTCAGTCTTGTGTTGGATACTTGAACCTAATAGTTTTTCTGCTAGGGGCCGCTTGTAGATGAGGGTTATCATAGGGATATTTGTAGGGACAGTAAGGATATTTGTAGGGACAGTGAGGTTTACTGGTACGTGATGTTAGATTTAGTGTTCAGGTAAGAATCTAGGGATAGTTGGTTTTGTATCTTTCTTCTGATCATTATCTGCTTCATACCTGACTGCTATCTGTCATCATCCATTCAATCATCATTCTGTTCCTGCCATCTCTCAGTAAGTTGTTATTCTGTGGTGTCCCGGTACCGTATTATATACGATACCTGTGTAAGAGGTCCCCATAGCCAGAGTCCCTGGGACTTCGGGGTCCCTCTTTCTAGATCTCCCCTTGTCACCTCTCACTTAGTCAATAAGTATATAGCTGTTTTATTTAATATTTATATAATTATAAGTATAAAAATTTATATATTTAGTTATCTACCTGTTCGGAGCATAGCAGGACCTGCGGGTCACGTGATTGGGTAGAAACTCTATGGTTTTGCTACAGGACCTTTGGAGGTTCCCATGACATATGCACCCACAATGCACTGTAACGGTTAGTGACAGTCGTTACGGACCAATCCAAAACGGCCGGCCCCTGCCCATATAAGGGACCCGCGCCATCTTGATCCCTCTCTTGGGTTGCTGACTCTGGAAGAGGTAGGACCTCCGCAGCTTACAAGACTAATTACTAGGCCAAAGCCTTGCGGTCTAGGCCTATAGCATAGCGGATATACTAAGCAATTCCCTTTTACTCATCGCAGGATCACTGAACCTCAATATTCCCCTAAATCCAGCGGATCTCTGCTATGCAATTCTTCACAAGCCAAATTGGGCTTATCTGGACTGTTACTGTTACTTCATGCACAGAAACTCCTCAGTAAAAGTTCCTGCAAGTTTTCAGTTAGCAGCGGTTGTGGACAATCCTTTATTTCTGCATCACCTTTTGCTTTTGGGAAGGGTGGCAATAGGCCTATCAAGAAACACAGTATTTAACCCTCACCCTGGCATCACGAGTAGCAAGGGTTAACAGCGCCCTTAATTATCCTGCACAATGACACCCTAAACACCCTACATTCGCACAAGACAGTGTCCTCTCATCCGCCACCACAACCCTATTTGGCGTTGCACGAACAGGATTCGGGTGTGTGTCTACTGCTGTTGCCACTAGTGAAGTTGTACTCCCCCCCAGAAAGTAATGGACTTTATTAATGTGTCGCAGACCGCATTGTAGTGTATAAGAGCGGTGCGTGTGGTGCAACTTGCAAGGGGGCCACGCAAAAAGTAAGGGGGAGGCAAAGATTTATTTGCTGAAATGTGTAAACTGCGAAACGAATTCATGCTACGAACCTCTGGTCCCATCAGCAGGGGAGGAGTTGGCCTGCTGCCGGAGAAGTGAGCAAAAAAGGCACGTGCTGTGCCATGACACGCCCCTGGGCGTGGCTACCAAGTTGCTGTGCCACAGCCGAAAGGGAACTTAGAGACACAGGAGTTGTTTCGGGGATGACCGGAAGTCGGGGCTGCACCGATGACGTCCTTCCTGCCGGCCGCCATTTTAAAAGACACCACGCACTATAAAAGACACCATGCACAGCGACCTCTTCAGTCTGCACAGAGAGCCGGAGAGTACAGACATGGCGGAGAGCAGCGTTCCACGTGGTGAAGATGGCAAAATGGCGCCGGAACAGCGGAAAGTTGTGGCATTCGCAGCCCGACTTTTTCAAGAACTTGCTGACCGTCTGCAGCGGTTGTCATTAGACGAAGAGGGGGCCTGCAATCTTCCCTCACTGCCTGATGATGACAACGATTGGCCAGAGACACCTCCAGCGGAGAGCGCAGGGACAGCTGGAGGTGCATCACCGGTGAGATTGTCCCCTCACCACAGAACTTTGGGCTCGTGGTCCCAAATCCCATCGGAGGAGTCTGCAGTAAGTACCCCACCAGAGGCGGCCTATTCTTCCTCCTCCAGCCCTGAAACTAAAATACCCCTATTTGCTTTGCCGAGTGCACGTCCGCGCTCACCAGATTTGCCTGAGTGGATCTTTGGGGAAGAGCCGGGACTCATCGAGTATATGCACACGGTTCTACAACCGATACCTGGGAAGCCGCTCCCACCAATTCCAGCCACACAAAGGGAAAGGGCCCGTCAAGTAGCTGAGCTGGCTGAGCTGATGGACAGGTTAAAGGCCCGACACAGAGAACTGTACGCCCCTAAGCATGTGCACTTGCCTCCTGAAGAAAGAATTCGCTACCAGGAGAATACAAAAGAAATGGAAGCTTTGTTCATCCGCAAATGGGATCATCCCCGAGAAGGGGAGGAGCCTCTAGAACGACGAAGAGCAACTGTGGCCAAGTTCAACAAGATCAGAGGTTATGGGACACTCCTAGATTGCCACACAGGGCAAACCATCCTCATAAACCGGCGAACAGTACAGAGGCTATATCTTCATAAAAAGTTCTACTCCTTGGAGGTGGGTGAAATTGTGGAGTACACCCCCATCCAGAGCCTGCGTGGAGAATGGGCCGCAGCGGTCACAAGACCAACAGCCCCAACACAGCTTCCCTTCAAATATTTTCCATCTACGGATTGGGAATCGGATCCCTTCAACCTGAGGCTGAAATGGTCTGCTCCTGATGCCTCCACCAACGTACTCAAGGAGGAGGAGCCTCAACAGCATCAATCATCTTCTATGTACAGTAAAGTGCCAAGTCCTGCTCAAGTTCAAGAAAGTAAGCGGGCACCAGAGACCGTACCTAGACCCTCTCGGAGCAATGAGAGTTTTCCTCCTGCACAGGTACCAACGTATGTACCAAGGCCCTCTTCTGACATGGAGAGTTTGCCTGCTTCCAGGGTACCGACGAAAGTGTTTTGCTCCACTCCTGATTTGGCGATGGTGCTAAAACCCTATGCACCAACTGTGATCCCGGCCAGTAAGCCGCTGGTCACCTTGAATCCTACTGTTGCCCATTCTACTCTCACCAATGTGGTATGGGAGAGTTACATTAACTCCTCGCCTGCTCCAGATGTTGGCAGATATAGAGGATCTACAAGAGGCACAAGAAGATTCAGAAGAAATGTCTTTTAAAGGACTGTAAAGTAATGTTTATTGCTTTCCATGCTAACCCCTTTTGTTTTTCAGCAACCAAGTTCAAGACATGTGCCTAGCAGGACTGTGCTAAGATTGTTCCAGTTTCAAGTTCAGCAACGTAACCATCAAGCTTTGTGCCTGACCATCAGGTCAAGAGACTCCTAGCCAGTAGGAGATGTTTTGTGCCTGGCTAATTGTGGTAAAGCCATGTTTCCCATGGACTCCTAGTGTAGGTGGACTGCAGATCCTTATACGCCCGTTCTTTGTACATAACCCTATATTTATAGGACTCTCTTGCTGAGATTTGCACTTATCAGGTGTATGCGCCTGAACCTTGTTGGGGTGTTAATAAATGTATAATAAGAATGTATATGGTTCCTGTACACAGAAAAATAGTTTCGTGTCTGTGTACATAAAAAGTAAGTAAAGGTTGTACACGGAAAATTGTCCGCTATATGCACGTGTACACCAAAAACAAAAATTTCAATAACTCTTGTACACATGTACATACAAAGGTATAAAAATGCTACAAGGTGTTTTAGTAGTTGCTCAATAGGTGATTCTCTTGGCTCCTCCGAGAGTGACATTGTTTCTAGTCGCCAATCGCTAACACCTGTCTCAACAAAAATAACAGGGTAACTTGCCCTTAAGACTAACTAGTAAGCAGTACTTGCACACATAGTACTTAAACCACTTACTTAAATGTACTACCTCAGTCTACTTCAGTACATACACAAAAACAAAAGATATCTCACATTTCAGAAACACTTAGGAATTGTAGCCCATTGATACCCAATTCCTGCCACTGTTAGGTACACTCATGTTTCTCTTCTCTGTATTACGTGTGTGAGATGCTCTACCTGGCCAGTAGGTGCTCTTGCGAGCTTAGAATGAAACACGTATTTCTATAGGTAACCTAGATAGGTTATACTGTTGTGTTCTAGGGGTAAGTAGCGTGTAGCCGATAGACCCTAGTAGCCATCCTTATTGGTAGAGAGCCTCGGGCAAGCCAATATACCCTTCTGTGTACTAACAGGTGACTCATCGTGGCAAAAAGAAAATGTGGTGAGATTTCAAAATGTTTAGACAGCTTGAGACTAAATGTATAGAAAGCTGTGTACTAATGTATAGTTAGCCTCATAAATGTTCTAGAGAGCTATATAAAAATGTTTAAGGAGCTAGAAACTAAAGGTTAGATAGCTTCCTCACTGTCTAGATAGCATAAATGTCTAGATAGATTCCTTTGTCTAGTTAAGATGCTAGTAGGGGTATCCAGAGTATGTGAATGTACTTAATGTTTGATTAGATTTTGTTTGGATGTATAGAAAATATATGTATAATCCTGTTCTAGTCCTAGTTCCTCTGCCTTAGGGGACAGGCGTTGAGGTCAATTTATTTCAAGTAAGGGGGTTTGTGGTGTCCCGGTACCGTATTATATACGATACCTGTGTAAGAGGTCCCCATAGCCAGAGTCCCTAGGACGTCGGGGTCCCTTTTTTGTAGATCTCCCCTTGTCACCTCTCACTTAGTCAATAAGTATATAGCAGTTTTATTTAATATTTATATAATTATAAAAATGTATATATTTAGTTATCTACCTGTTCGGAGCATAGCAGGACCTGCGGGTCACGTGATTGGGTAGAAACTCTATGGTTTTGCTACAGGACCTTTGGAGGTTCCCGTGATGTATGCACCCACAATGCACTGTAAAAGTGAGTGACAGTCGTTACGGACCAATCCAAAACGGACGGCCACTGCCCATATAAGGGACCCGCGCCATCTTGATCCCTCTCTTGGGTTGCTGACTCTGGAAGAGGTAGGACCTCCGCAGCTTACAAGACTAATTACTAGGCCAAAGCCTTGCGGCCTAGGCCTATAGCATAGTGGATATACTAAGCAACATGATCACTGGACCTCAATATTCCCCTAAATCCAGCGGATCTCTGCTATACAATTCTTCACAAGCCAAATTGGGCTTATATGATCCCAACCGACTGTCAATGGCTGCTCAAGCCTGATGTAAAGAGACTCTGTTATCTGGACTGTTACTGTTACTTCATGCATAGAAACTCCTCAGTAAAAGTTCCTGCAAGTTTTCAGTTAACAGCAGTTGTGGACAATCCTTTATTTCTGCATCACCTATTGCTTTTGGGAAGGGTGGCAATAGGCCTATCAAGAAACACAGTATTTAACCCTCACCATGGCGTCATGAGTGACAAGGGTTAACAGTGCCCTTAATTATCCTGCACAACGATAACCTAAACACCCTACACTCGCACAAGACAGTGTCCTTTCATCCGCCACCACAACCCTTATTATTTGTTACCTGCCTCATTCATGCAGACTTTGCTATTTTTTTTTCAACTACCTTCTTGTTATTTAACCCCTTAAGGACGCAGGACGTAAATGTACGTCCTGGTGAGGTGGTACTTAACGCACCAGGACGTACATTTACGTCCTAAGCATAACCGCGGGCATCGGAGCGATGCCCGTGTCATGCGCGGCTGATCCCGGCTGCTGATCGCAGCCAGGGACCCGCCGGCAATGGCCGACGCCCGCGATCTCGCGGGCGTCCACCATTAACCCCTCAGGTGCCGGGATCAATACAGATCCCGGCATCTGCGGCAGTTCGCGATTTAAATGAACGATCGGATCATTAATAACGCCGCACGGAGGTCCCCTCTCCTTCCTCCGTGCGGCTCCTGGCGTCTCCTGCTCTGGTCTGTGATCGAGCAGACCAGAGCAGGAGATGACCGATAATACTTGTCTGTTCTATGTCCTATACATAGAACAGATCAGTATTAGCAATCATGGTATTGCTATGAATAGTCCCCTATGGGGACTATTCAAGTGTAAAAAAAAATGTAAAAAAATGTAAAAGTAAAAAAAAAGTGAAAAATCCCCTCCCCCAATAAAAAAGTCAAATGTCCGTTTTTTCCTATTTTACCCCCAAAAAGCGTAAAAAACATTTTTTATAGACATATTTGGTATCGCCGCGTGCGTAAATGTCCGAACTATTAAAATAAAATGTTAATTATCCCGTACGGTGAACGGCGTGAACGAAAAAAAATAAAAAAAAGTCCAAAATTCCTACTTTTTTAATACATTTTATTAAAAAAAAAATTATAAAAAATGTATTAAAAGTTTTTTATATGCAAATGTGGTATCAAAAAAAGTACAGATCATGGCGCAAAAAATGAGCCCCCATACTGCCACTTATACGGAAAAATAAAAAAGTTAGAGGTCATCAAAATAAAGGGATTATAAACGTACTAATTTGGTTTAAAAGTTTGTGATTTTTTTTAAGCGCAACAATAATATAAAAGTATGTAATAATGGGTATCATTTTAATCGTATTGACCCTCAGAATAAAGAACCCACGTCATTTTTACCATAAATTGTACGGCGTGAAAACAAAACCTTCCAAAATTAGCAAAATTGCGTTTTTCGTTTTAATTTCCCCACAAAAATAGTGTGTTTTGGTTGCGCCATACATTTTATGATATAATGAGTTATGTCATTACAAAGGACAACTGGTCGCGCAAAAAACAAGCCCTCATACTAGTCTGTGGATGAAAATATAAAAGAGTTAAGAGTAAAGAGTTAAGGCGAGGAGGAAAAAATGAAAACGTTAAAATTAAATTGTCTGAGTCCTTAAGGCCAAAATGGGCTGAGTCCTTAAGGGGTTAAAGGGAAAACAATAAAGACAATTAGCAATTGTTTATATTGTTTTATCACTTTAATAATCTTGATTTTTTTTTCTAATTTTCCATTTTTTCAATCTATATTTAAGAATAATCCTTAAATTTTGAAGTTACCAATTGGACCACTAGGCCTAAAACTAAGCAGAGACTTCCTTTTCTGTACATATCATTTCCCAGTAATGCCCTTCTGCACAGCACAGACAGGAGTACATTGAAAAGTGACACCAGTAAGATAGATACAGACAATAGTTTTTGCTCAGAGAACAGCCTCCCCCTCCCTATAAAAAAAATCATGTTTGCAATTTATCTGTATGGAGCAGCTCCTGTCCATTGTCATCTATGTCCATGGGCCCTGCTGTAAGGCATATCACAAAATACTGTTAAATCAGCTCAGGCCCTCAGATGACAGGCCCCATAATAATGCACAAACATGCAAAAACAAAAAAATCATTCAGAAAATGACTGCTTTTAATAGTCCATACTGAGAGGACTTAAAAAGTGTAGAAATAATAATAAAACATTATATGATGATAATGAAACCCTACGGTGAATGGCGTAAATGCCAAAAGTGAGAACTATTTATTTATTTTTTGTACATAAATTGGGTATCGTTGCAATCTTATTGACATGTAACCTTTACGATATAGTACACAAAAATAGTTCTATAAAAAAAACAAGCCCTCATATGGATCTTTAGGTATAAAATTGAAATAATTATGGATTTAAAAAAGCAAGGAGGAAAAAATGAAAACGCTAAATAAAAATTTACTGCGCCCTTAAGTGGATATGGTACTGCAGTTTTTAACCCTTTTTTCTCTTATCCTTCAACTTCAACTGTACTATTGGCTTGACAGAAACCTCAATCTCATCCTTTCAAGTGTTGGACCTTTTATTGAGTGAAGAAGTGTAGAGTACTATTTAGACATTTTAAGTATGATAGTGCTGGTACCTTAAAGGGAATTCCAGGAATCAAAAAACATGTATTTTTTTCTTACAAAGAGTAGACCATTCCCTGTTTGTCTCCACATTGGGTGGGGTTTTACAACTTGGCTCCATTCACTTCAATGGAACTGAGCTGCAGAACCACACCCAACAACACCCAGACAGGGAGAGGTCTTTGAAAGAAAAAAAAGGCCTGTTTTTTTTTATTCCTGTAATAACCCTTTTAGCATGGGTGGAAAAATTCTGCAACTAGGCCAGCCCTCTAGTAACTCCTGAACCCTGACTCTTTACAGCGATGCAGCTGTGGGTAATATTCACACCATTTAGTTGCTGATGATGAATCTCACACCTAATTCTCATTACCTACTCTTGGCAGATGCTAGACTTGTGAGCTGCCAGTCCTGGCAGAGTGGTGGTTTGATGATGAAGCGTTTGGGGTTGAATTTAAGGGTAAGGATGCTTAAGTATTAAGCTCATATATCTGTAAATGCTAAACTTACATATGATACATATGATATCGAATCACATAGTGACCCCATTGAGAAAAGCATTGTGTCGCACTTGACTTAATTTTATTTTCATCCAAAAGAAATGCATCAATATCACATCCAAAATGCATCTATAATGGCATCCACATGAGGGCTTCCTACATCACAGGTCTTTGTAAATCTCTCACCACTCTAACCTGAAGTTCTTATTTGGCGTCTATATCCTTCTGTGGTGTCACTCTTCTTGGTGCTCCTCAACTGTCTGACCGTTCTTGTACGAAAGGGATAGAGAATAGTGTTGCTCGCGAATATTCGCAATGCGAATTTTATTCGCGAATATCGCATATTCGCGAATTCGCGAATATTCGCGAATATGGCACTATCTATTCGTAATTACGAATATTCTTTTTTTTTTTTTTTTCACAGTACACATCACAGTGATCACCCCTCTCTGCTTCCATCTTGTGTGGTGTAAAGAAGGCTCTAATACTACTGTGTGAGACTAGTGTGCGAATTTTCACTTATGCTAATTTTTGTATGTGCTAATTTTTGCATATGTTAATTTCCGCATACGCGAATTTTCGTATAGTCAAAAAGAAAACGAGAATATTACGAATATGCGAATATTCGCAAATATATGATGAATATTCGTCCATATGTTCGCGAATATTCGCGAATTCAAATATGGCCTATGCCGCTCAACACTAATAGAGAAGGGGCTTTGCATAAGAAAGTTTAAAACACCACTAAGGGTTACTTTTATTACACTTACAGGACATCATAGTCATGTACATCCAACCTATTTTTACTAGGCTACGCCAAGCTTGAAATGTTCATAATTTTAGGGCAACCCATGTGGCTGATATTAAGCCTCTGGAGAGCTCGGAACCTGTTCAGGATGGATATCATACCCATTTTAATGGGTATGACAACTTTCAACCTTCACAGAGATGTGGAAAATGTACTTATGGAAATTGTTTGGTGACACCTACTGCATCAAACTACCAGAGTAGTCTCCGTTAGCAGCGACTGGCGTGTAGATGGTCGATACAAAATGGACTTCTTTCTCCTGACCTTCTCCAAGACTGAGGGGATAGCGATTTCCATGGCCCCTTAGTAGTCTGTGCGTTTGTAGACCTTCAGTCCAACAACATGTCGGTTGGGAGCCAACTTACAGTGTATTCCAAGCCTTTTCAGGGAATATATCATCTCAGGGACTGCTAAAGTGAACATCTACACTCCACAAGGGTTAACATCTACCAACTGGTCATGATATATGCCTCTACTATGTGGAAGAAGTTTAGTAAAAGCTACCTGTTATGCTGTAATCTCCATCCTCCTATACTAGTGAGCACTTCTCTTTCATGCTAACTGATAGGCACACTGACTGGTTGGTGAATGCGTCCATCAGTCTGAGGAGGGCGCTCATTGGCACACACAAGAAGATACTCTTATTTTCACAAAAATGTGCGCCCCTTCCCTTCTTCGGCAAGGTGGTATTTTAGGGGGTTGCCTGCCCTAACTACCCCTTGTCCAAGCCCTGACTATGCTTATTCAATGTACACAACTATACTGTATGCATTATATTTATTGCATAAATTTAACCCTTAGTTGCTGTCACTGTAAATCCAAAATCTTAATTTTAATCTCCTGTCACAGTTATAATGGTGTTCGGCTCATTCGCTCTGGATTTAGTTTTTTTATAAGGTGGATGCCGGATTGTGTACCGGATTTTTTGCCGTATAAGACGCTCCGGCATATAAGATGCACCCAATTTTAAAGGAGGAAAATCTAGAAAAAAAAGATTCTGAGCCAAATACAATGTAAAGTATAGGACAGTGATCTTCAACCTGCGGACCTCCAGATGTTGCAAAACCACAACTCCCAGCATGCCCGGACAGCCGTTGGCTGTCCGGGCATGCCGGGAGTTGTAGTTTTGCAACATCTGGAGGTCCGCAGGTTGAAGACCACTGGTATAGGAGGTAGTACTCACGTGTCCCCGCCACTCCGGACCGTCACCGCTGCTCTGGATGTCGCCCTCCATCGCGGTCGCCGTGTCCCCGGGGTGTCCCCGTCGCTCTGGAACGTCTCTGCTGCCCGGGATCCTCACTCTCCGTCGCCGCCATCACGTCGCTACGCACACCGCTCCTATTGGATGACGGGACTGCGTGCACGACAATGTGATGATGACAAAGGAGAGCGCCGGCCATGCAGGGGATCCGGGCACGGAGCAGTCATTCGCCAATCGGACACCGAGGAGACAGGTAAGATCCCTCCTGGTGTCCTGTAAGCTGTTCGGATGCCGCAATGTCACCGCAGTGGTCCCGAACAGCCCGACTGAGCAGCCAGGTTAGTTTCACTTTCGCTTCAGATGCGGCGGTCAGCTTTGATCACCACGTCTGAAGGGTTAATACAGGGCATTACCGCGATCGGTGATGTCCTGTATTAGCCGCGGGTCCCAGCTGTTGATGGCTGCAGGGACCGCCATGATAGAACAGGGTTTTAATGTATATTTGCCGTATTCTTCCCCAGTTTTGGGGAAGAAAAAGTGCGTCTTATACGGCGAAAAATACGGTATTCTCTTTTTCAACATCAGAAAAACAATACAAGTTGCTGTAGTCGTAGCTGTAGTTCAAACCCCTGGCTAGACTCAAGCATGGATGTGGTCGGCCTCTAGTTGTTTTTCTGTAGCACAATAAGTGTTCATAGACCTCAAGGCTCCACACAGCCTTTATCATGTGGCTTCTAATACTTTCCAGCATTTCCATTGTTTCCTGGACGTTCCTTCAAGCTTTGGAACTATAGAACAGATTATTTAAAAGGACTTGTCACCACACAGAATGATTGCAATTTTCCATATAAAAATAAACGTATAAATCTATAAAAATAACCTGTTATATTTTGCTTTTTTATCCCCCTTTTTTCTTTTTCCTGATATATTTTGTGTAAAATGATGTGCTTCTTGTAAAATGATGTGCTTCTTGTAAATCAGGCTGTGTTTTCGGCCGTATGCGGTTTCCCGACCGCAGGCAAAAACGTGGTCGACCGCGCTTTTGCCTACGGTCGGGAAACCGCATTTGGCCGAAAACGCAGCCGACCGGAGGCTGCGGTTCACTCCGGTCGGCTCATAGACATGCATTAAATACGGTTCCCCTATATGGCTGAGTGCGGGCGTCGCGATTAAGCCCCCCCCCCCTCCTCCCAGCCGTATACGGGAACCGTAAGTACAAAAAGCGGTGTGAAACCACCCTAAGAGCCATGAGTGAGGACCAGGTTGCGCTTCTTAACCTTGTTCCTACACCCTCTCTTGTACTGACCTGTCCCTTGTTGTGCTAGGAGGCTCCAGTCCAACCACCCTGGTAACTGCCCTCGCTGCTGTGGCCCTCCATCAGTTTAGACCACTGTCAGACCCTCAGACAGCCAGATGGACCCCCGCCCTGGGGCACACAAAGCTCCCCACTTAAGAACATGGCCACAGCCAGAAAATTCTGACACAATCAGATATCTCAGTTGACAGCAGTATGTCACCTCAGCATGCTCTAGCTAGTCGCCGTATATACAGTAGAGCTATTTACAGTCCATAACTATCTACAATCCATTAACTCCCTAATACAGCAGTATATCAATTGCAGAGTCTCTTAAGATTAAGTCACATATCTGAACAGACCACATACTGCTGTGGTTTATTTTATTTCATTTTTTTTATACAGTGGTCGTGACGTGATGACGACAATGGAGAGCGCTGACGATGCAGGGGATCCCAAAGAAGACGCGCTGGAGCCCCGAGGACAGGTAAGTGATCGTCAGCAGACCACACGGGGCACCGTAAACGGCTATCTGGTGGCAGCTGAAGCAGTCTGCGCTGCCGGATAGCCGTTTATGCGATGGCCCCGACATACAAAAGCATCGTATGTTGATGCTGCCTTCAACATGCGATGGCCTCTGAAAGGCCATTGCATGTTGAAATTATCGTATTTCGGGGCCATCGTAGGTCGGGGGGTCACTGTACTTTATTCTCAAATTACCTATTACTTTCTATTGATGTAATGAGCTTTGTTTGCAATGAAAACATTTTATTTTTTATTTATTTATTTTTTGTGCCTTTTTTGTGGCCTATGTGACCTATGTTGGCCTCAGCTTATTCATGCTTGGAGCTCAAGGGCTAAGGTGTTACTTTTTTTTTACCATATTACCCTTTCATTTGGTTAATTATATTTTGCTGACTTTTTATTGCCTGTTAGGGCTCATTCACACTAGTTTTAAACCGGAGTCAAAACTGTGGTTGACCACAGTTTTGACTCCGGTTTTAAAACTGTACTGCAACCGCATACGTTTTTTTTTAATATGGACGTCAATGGGAAACGCACATGTATACGGTTCCATACGGGAAAAACGTATACGTTTTTACTTTTCACATGCGCATTTGAATCCTAAAGTCCCCACCCAAGACCCCTCCCATTAAAAATGGACAAAATTTTCAAAAACGTATGGGTTTTTTTTCTTTAAAAACTGACGGAACTGTATGCACTTTTAAAAACAGTATACTGTTTAAAAACGCATACGGTTTACTTTTTTCCATACTGTTCCATCCGTTTTTTTGCCATACGGTTTTCTTTAGAAAAACGGATTGAAAACAGTATGGCAAAAACGTAGTGTGAACCCAGCCTAACCCAGGAAGAGCAGACATAAGAAGGGACAAAATATTTTATGTACTTTTATTTGCCGTTTTATATGTTTTAGCTTTTACATTTACTCTCCAGGGATGCCAACATTTTTTTTTTTTATAAAAGACACAGAAGATGTCTCATATCTAAAACAGAGAAAGTTATTATTAAAAATGAAATTCTGTTTTCCCTGCTATGCGGAATGTCCAAACATTTTACATCGACTTATGTCCAAGTTTATAAAATATCTAAAATATTTACTTTAGCATAAATTCCCTAAATCAAGCATAACGGGTGAAGCAAACAGTTCCACCAAATCTGCATATTTCTGTTTTTATTAATTCATAACATAAAACGACAGCAAACATTTCCATCTGATTGATCTAACACTTGTTCATACTGGATTCCTTCTCCTCGCATGATTGAAGTGAGTTTTTTCATCAACATTGTAGAGAATGTCTGTTTTCTAGATCAGTGGTTGCTATCACGGGTCCCAAAGGGTTTGCACATATCCGTATTTATACAGAGTGCGGTAATCCCTTGCCCTTTGTACATATCCTGTATAACATCATGTATTACTTCTGTATTCTGTGCTAATTGCATTTTTTTTAGTCTACCTTGTACTTTAAGTTAAACATATGTAAGAGATGTTGTATGCACCATTGTCATGACGTTCTCAATGATATTCACTTTACTTCTAATTTAGCAGAGCGAAATTCATAAGGTAGGGCTGAAATGAGTTGGTCTGCAGGGTGATTGACATCTCCACTTCCACAGTTCATCCACATACATTTCCATCACTACCCACAACTATCAACACCATAATTCATTATTATTACATTCACAAATATACCTATGTACAAATTGGTCATAATTAGGTATTTACTGGTTACAATTGGGTATTAAGCTGCAATAGGGGGAATTTGTGAATACTGTTGTCTTTATGACATAGATACCCCAAAAGATAACTGACGGAACAGAGCAGAAGGACACAACAGTGATGAGGATACCTTAACACAAAAAAATGGACCTATGGATGGAGGATTACCACAATATTGTATACTTTTGATCACTAGAATTGTATAAAACATAACTTTTAATAAAGCCTATGAAGATTAAAAACTAACTGTTTGGTCTCATCCGTATGTAAACATCAATTTAATTTGTGCAACATGGCAATAATTTGCCTCAACTTGAATAAAACCTGTTTATGATAGTGTGGCTGCTGTCCATCACTATCACTGGACATACAATAGGACCACGTGGCTTTAGAGCCATTTACCCATTTGCCCTTGATAAAGCCACCGTGTGTGGCGAAACGTCGAGGGGGGGAGGGGGAATGAGTAATGTGTGTACCTGTCACCACAAAAAATTTTTATATTTTGTTAATCAATATATTAGAAACAACTTTCCAATTACATGTGATTAACAAAAATATATGTATATATATATATATATATATATATATATATATATATATATATATTATTTTTTTTACTTTGAAAAAACGACCACTAGGGGTCTCCCTACATGTCCCGGCCTGGCATGAGCCCGAACTCTCAGTGCAGCCGGGACACTGAAGAGCACAGCGTAGCTCCCTGCCTGTCAATCAGACAGGCGGGAGCAAGCGCTGTGCCCACAGCACGGGCACTCCTGACATGGCCAGCCGTGTCATCAGGCTGCTCCCCCTTGCAAGGATTGCTGGCACGTGCTGGCCAAATGTCAGTGTAGAGCAAGACTGCCGCTGCAGTCAACTTCATCTTCTCACATTTTTGTGAGTGTTGTGCCTCTCCAGCACAACACAGCCAGGTGAGCGAGTTTCTGACAAGACCTCCACCTATCGTTTTTCCATTGTTAATTCCACACAGGGAGCACTCCGTGTGCTTTTTTCTTTTTTCTACTCTGATCGAGGTCTTCCTAAGTAAGCAGGGAGCAGCAAGGTTAGATTTTTCAATGGGCATTATATATATACAGTATATATATATATATATATATATAAATATATATGTTTGTGTGTATATATATATATATATATATATATATCTGTGTGAAGAGGAACAAGGGCAGAAGTGCTTCAGATGGCGTTGTGCCTGCCGGGCCATGCCCCCTTCCTCCCTCGCTCATGGCAGGAGCAGCCACAGGGGATGTAAAAAAGGTATTTATATGCAGTTTTAGATAAAAAAATTAAAATAAAGACAGGGATAGAGTCAGTGAGAGTCAGGGACAGATTCGGGGGGGGGGGAATTAGGGACAGTTTAGTTGATGATACGTACTCTTTAAGTATCACTCACGTGGTCCTATTGTATGTCCAGTGATAGTGATGGACTATAATCAAATTGAGGCATATTATTGGCTCGTTGCACAAATAAAGTTGATGTTTACATACCAATGAGTTTTTAATCTTTATAGGCTTTATTAAAAGTTGCATACTATACAATTCCAGTGGATTGGAAAACTAGGATTTTTGTGATCAAAGGTAGACAATACATAGACTGCTCTGTCTGTGGACAAGTCCTGGCTGCTAGACAGGTTAAAGAGGGATTTGGAGGAGCAGCAGGAGCAGGGGCGAGGTTTTCATCACATTTTGGGGTGTCTGAATTGTCCTACAAGGCCTTCATGTTTACGTAGAGACATAGGTCCTATACATGTACCCTTGCTACAGCTTATTTGCTGTATGCAGAGACGGCACTGTGCCACATTTTCTGCATCTAGTAAGGTAGAAAATAATTTTCACGCGGCATTGGTACACAACCACCTGACTGTGCTCCTCCTCTGGAAGATTTTTTTCTCGTGCCTACAGGTGCAGCAGCATCACTTTCACCTGCTTCAGAGCTGATCATACTAGCAGACCTAGAAGTGGTATGTTTGACAGATGCTCTGGCCCTACCTCAGCTCCACTCTTTTTTTGCTGACAGTGTCACTACCCTTCTGCTCTGAACAAGTCACCTCCTTCTCACCTGGTTCCCACATCCTGTCCAAAACTACATCATCATGATTAAACTCCTCATCATCCCCGCCACTCCTTTCAGCATGAACTGATCATGGGCTCTTTGCTACTCATCAACATATCCACCATGATGCCTTTTAATATTACTACCATGCCTACCGCCACCAGTCTCACTAATGTTATGCTCAGGCACTGCTCCTACCCCCACCACCTCTGCAATTCACTCTTTAGACTGACTGTCCTCACA
Organism: Hyla sarda; assembly: GCF_029499605.1. Taxonomy (NCBI): domain Eukaryota; kingdom Metazoa; phylum Chordata; class Amphibia; order Anura; family Hylidae; genus Hyla; species Hyla sarda. Next base: position 54,123,520 of record NC_079200.1, read on the forward strand.
CAACTCCTCCTCGTGGCTAATGCTATCTGTGGTGTGCCACTGTGGTGAGTGGCAGGGCCACGGGTGTTGCGGTGATGAGTGTTGGGATCAGATGTTATTAACCCCGTGGGTTGGATGGTATTAACCCCTATGTGTTCGTGATGCCAGTGTGGTTTTCGGGTTCCGGAACACCACACTCCCGGATTCTCCGCTATCCCACGAGCTAGTAGTGAATAAAGAGTCCACAACCAGTTGAGGGTAAACAGAGGCTTTACTGAATAGAAGACAGGTGTAAATATCTTCACAGCTATGGCCAGAATTCCCAGAGAGGTGACCAGTACCCAGAGGACCTTGCAGCTTGCTTGACCAATACTTGTAATAAACTTGACTTAGAATTAGACTTGACTTGTAATTAGACTTGACTTGCACTATGTGCAGGGCTTGACTAACTTCCGTGACAGCAGACATAGACTTGTAGATTTACTGGAGAGTTGTAGCTTTGTGGCCTCCAGATGCTGAACACTTGTCCTGGGTTCTCTGGTAGCAGCTTCAGCAAAGACTTAGATGTTGTAGCTATGAGCACTTAACTCAAAGAGCAGATTGAATCTGAGAGAAACTGTAATGGCCACCCTTTTATATAGTGGTGGGCTGGACTATAGCCCATTGGTCAAGCTGTTGGTCATAGGTTAAAGGTGGTGCTCTCTGGGAGTACATGTTGCAATAAATCATATAACTGCATAACATACCATGTAACAGGATTACTCACACAGGTTCTTGAGTCCTCCAAAGGTCCTGTATACTATCTATACATAAGGATCCTGTCTATGCTCTTAAAATTGGTGTATGTACCTTTACTGAATTAACAGGAGAACAAGGAGAGTCCCCGCAGGAGAGCCCCCAGGTCACTGAGGGATTCAACCTGACAGGGCCTACAGGTAGTACAGGAACATGTACCTGTACTGGGACATCACATATCCTTCTGATCAGCACTAGTGGGGGGAGCAAAGACAGAGCTGATGGAACAGATCATCTAGAAAGATCACTTGCACCACACCATGTAATTGTAGACAATGAGAAATCCATTGACGCCTGGCTCAACATCATATTGTCAGACTCTTCCTTCTCCTAAAATGAGCAAGAATAAGTCAACCAGTCCACTGTATTATCCTCTGAAACATTACAAACCCTTGACGAAACTGACAACTTTTGCTTTCTGCTGCTGCTGCTATTACTACCACCAGGCACCTGGCTTCTGCTGCTACCTGTACTGGGCCTGGGCAAATAGATGGTGCCAACAATGCTGGTACTGTCACCAACATGCTTACTGGCTAAAGACATGGCAGGGGTGCTCTTTCCTTTACTCCATCCTCATTTTTTTTTCTGTGAACAAGATTTTTCTTGTTTTGGGGGTGATTTGTCACTCACTAACTAGTAAAGTTTCATTCTCACAGCTAAAAATTTTACTTTTTATTTAACCCAGCTAGAAATGTTCTATATTTGGTTAAACCTAGAAACTTGAGGACCTGAGGAAGGTATGAGCTTCTGCGGCAAAAAAAAGTGTTGTGCTCCTGAGTGATTATCAGATTTCTATGGAATAATCTCTTAAAGAAGGATTGTTTTTTAGATTCAGAAGCAGCGCTACACCTCCAAGCCAGCATTTTTCTCTTGTAAATTGCATATTCCAGAGGTGAATATCCCCTTTAAGCAAACCTACCCTCCCTTTCCATGAAAAAGCATGAATATTCCCACTGGATATCCTTTTCTGAAGCCCCAGAGTAAAGAAAGGGTTCAGATCTGGGACACAATGCATCCCTATGACACTGTCTATAAAACTTTATTGACTAGAACATGGACAACCGCTTTCAATATATATAGCTGACATGGTCTGAGTAACATAACACATGTATTTCTTGCCCCATACAGATGAAGGTACTCTTTAATGGTCATGTTGCTTTCAGCTGGCTTTAGCATCCCCAGTGTATGGTCGCTCTGGGCCCAGCAGAGGCCTAGAAAGATCAGGATGGATCTTGTTATGGTCAATAATTCTCAGATGACGAATGGCCAAACATCCGGAGAATGATGGTGACAGATGGAAAGAGTATGCGGGGGATAGTAAAAATGTCACTTCAAAGTTTTTCTTTGCTTTATTAATACCGACTTTTACATTTCCCTTCCATATTATTTATAACATCATATGGACTTGAGAAAAAAGAAGGTTTTAAAAGGACACTGATCCCATGACCAAATACCAATAGACATATTAGTAAATTGTTTCACAATAGAGGGGTAACAGAGACAACTATTGCAATCAATGGATAATGGTCATGTTCTGTTCATGGATGTTTAACCTCTGACCTTTTAGGAGCAAACACTTCATTCTTTGGACCAGGATAACACTAAATCTGCCCATTTAACTTTTAAAATATAGCTGTCAATACTGTGCCTACTATGGAGTTATACAGTTGTGGGGTGCTATAAGGGCAGCTATAAGGCCTAATAAGGTGCCAGTCATCATATGCAAAGGAAAAGTTGCTGAGTTGCCCATAGCAACCGCTTCTTTCATTTTGCAGAGGCCTTGTTAAAAATGAAAGAAGCGATCTGATTGGTTGCTATGGGTAACTGAGCAACTTTTCCTCTGGACAGGTTTTGATAAATCTCCCCCAATGAGTACATGATATGAATCCTAAAATGGTGCCATTAAAAACACAACCAGTCACTCAAAAAACAAGCCCACCTATAGGTAAGTAGATGGAAAAGTAAAAACGGCTCATATGGCTCATAGGAGGCAGAGATGAAATAACATAAAACTAGTGGGTCCTGAAGGCCAAAATAAGCTCCATCTTCATGGGTTTGTTTCTGGAAATTCTGTTCTTGTAACAAAATTTCATAGGCATTCATTTTCTTGGCTAAACTAGTCTGAATCATAACATCTATATTTCACTAGTCCTGTGAAGTCCTGGGATGATCACGATCAGGTTTTTAGGACTCATTTTAAATTACTTTTCCATCTTACATCCACCATCTAGCTTTCCATAATAGTATATGTCCGTGTATGGAAAGGATATTATACAATGTCCTCAAGCTCTGCATACCTTCACATTAAAGTGACGAGAAACCTGTTTCTTAAATGAAAACAGCTTTGGAAGTAACTGACGTCACTGTCTGAGATGGTCCTGAAGACATCAGTATGAAAACATTTGTAGCCTTGAGGCTTCGGGGACCCTTCACTTAAGTCTGTAATACCTCTACCTAGGAAGACCCTCTTGATATTTTTCCATCAACATTCCACAGATGTTTCACATTACCATCACACATTCCTGTTACACCCATATGTATCTTAATCACTCAAATTTACGGTGTGCATTTTAGGACATTGTCAGTCATTAGCCGCAACTCCCTCCCGCATCAAACAAAACACCGTCCCGCCTCTTCCCTCACACCAATCTCTGTCAGTCATCAGCCGCAACTCTGTCCCCCGTCAGGCGAAACACTGTCCCGCCTCCTCCCTCACACCAATCTCCATCCTCCTTTAGGCTCCTCCCTTCTCCATCATCCGATACTCCCTCAGACGAAACTTCCTGCCTTATAGCAGAGCCAACACTGCACAGCATGTATAGCAGAGTAGAAACTGTGAAACTACATGTGTACTACAGAGACACTACATGTTCTACATAGCCTGTATAGCAGAGCCAACACTGAATAGCATGTACAGCAGAACCGACACTGAATAACATGTATAGCACAACCCGTATGGCAGAGCTGACACTGAAAAGCATGTATAGTAGTGCCCGTATAGCAGAGCGAACTGCACAACATGTACTACAGAGCCTGCATAGTAGAGCCAACACTGCACAGCATGTACAACAGACCCCGTATAGCAGAGCTTTGTAGTATATGCTCTACAGTGTCAGCTCTGCTATACAGGTTCGGCTATACATGCTATCCAATGTTGGCTCTGCTATACAGGCTCTGTAGCACATTTTTGGATGAAGGAAGAGGGAGGAGGCAGTTGTGGCTGATGACTTACGGAGATTGGTGTGAGGGAGGAGGCGGGACGGTGTTTCGCTTGAGGCAGGACGGAGTTGCGGCTCATGACTGACGATGTCCTAAAATGGACAACGTACAAATTAAAGCTGTATTGATCTTAGATGCTAGGGTACAACCTCCTGTAGTGGCCTTCTGTAACCTGGGGGTCCAGGATGCCAGCATGCCCTGACAGCCATCCAGGCCTGAGATCCACCAGCTACAAACCACTGTCTTATAGCATAGGTCAAATTCCATACTTTTGGATTGGGATTTCTTGGACACACCAAAAGAGATGACTGCTTCCATCTAAACAAAACGTGTAAATTCACCATCCACTACTTTTTTCTAATTTTTTTTTATAGATTTTTTTTATTAACAATCTTTATTAATTCATGAACATTATATAATTTACAACTTTTCTTTCAAATACAAAAATATAACTTTAAGGGGATATTCCAGGAATTTGTTTTATTTGACTATGCTACAGGGGCTGTAAAGTTAGTGTAGTTCATAATATAGTGTCTGTACCTGTGTGTGATGGTTTTCTCACAATTCTTCTGTGATTTTCACCCCAATATTTATTTTTAACAGCATACAAAATGACTGTTGCAAGATTTTTCCCAGGTTGCAATGCGGCCGAGACCTGACTCATTAGTCAGCTGATGACAGGGAGCCTGTCTGCTTCAATGGGTGGAGGGATCGCTTGGTAGGAGAGAGCTTAATCTGCAACTAATGCAACAGCTGTAGGCCCCCTGATTGAAAACTACAGGTCTGAATAGATGCAGCTCATTTATGTTTCAAGGGGTGGGGTGGCTGATGTGTGGGAGGGAGAAAATGGAATTATGAAAACTGAAACAGGAAATACCAGTGCACAAAAAGCTAGCCGCAGTGTTATGGTAATCTCACAACATAGCCATTTAGCCCCAAGACAAGTGCAGATCCTTTCTAAGCATGTCCATTACTGTCTGCCGCGTATGCACTAAAATCACTTTATGGTGGATAACCTCTTTAATTTTATTCCCCCCTCCCCACAAAAAAAAAACAAAAAAACACACACACAAACAATAATGATTCATCTTCCATTCTCTTCCATTCCCTTATCTTTTTTACCTGTACTTTTATATCAAATTCAAGTTATTACCGTAATTCAAATAATTCAATAAGCCCCTTACCAAACTTATTTTTCAATAATTCTATATTCCTTCTTTGTTATTTCTAGCTATTCCAAAATATTTAAAGGGTATTGGGGAATCCATTTTCTGACAATTAAAAGCCTTGCACAAAACAACCTGTGCACAGTATTACTCATCTTCTTAGTTACTTTCATCCCAATTACGTCCCCCAGTATCGCCACCAAGGGAGTGAGGGCAATGTTTTTTTTTTATATAAGAAAAATTTATTGTGGAAAACTGGGTAATACAAGGTAAGACACAGGTAAGATAATTCCAGTGCAGTGGAATTTGCAAACATAAATTAAGGCATCATAGCCACTGTTGGAACAAAAAGACAATACATGGCATCCAGCATAAGACAAGCTAGTTCAACAAGAGATTGTCATGGTTAAATCAAAGATCATTATAGAGCAAGACAGAGGCCTATGAGAAAACTGCAACGGAGGGTAGGCAGAAGAGGAATGAAAGAGAGTAAGGGAAGAAGAGGAGGTGGGTTGGGAGGGGGGGGGAGCAACAAGGGAGAAGGGAGGGGAGAAGCCAAGGAAAAAAGGAGAAGGGAAGAGTGGGGGTGGGGGTGGGGGTGGGGGGGATGAAATAAGTCAGGTAAAAACCACTGACCCGCTATCCACCAGCCACCATTGCCACAATATCAGCCACAGTCCAACACTATGCGGTAGGAGATGACGAGACCGGATAAGAGGTCACCTACAGGGGAGAAGAAAAAGGGGAATACCCCTCTTTGTAAAGCGGGGGTTTCAAGGAAGGCTAGCACAGGTCACCAGATCTCTATATACTTGTCGTTATGGCCAGAAGAGTCGGGCATCAGCTCCTACATACGACATATGAAGAGGACCTCCATTAACATGAAGTGAGCCAGGGTATTTGAAGGGGACTTCCTGGTCACCGGTATGACAGACACAAGGAGCACCTTCGGATCATTAAGGTATGACACTCCAGTTACAGTCATGATGCGGGATACTACAACTGTCCAGAAGGAAAGAAGAGATGAGCAGGACCACCAGATATGGGACATGGCACCTCGAGCCCCCCCACAGCACCAGCACAGCTTAGGAACAGACGGATACATTCTGTGTAACAAGGCGGGTACACTGTACCACCTGGAGAGAATCTTGTAATTAGTTTTCTGTGCCCTGAAGGAAATAGACAATTTATGACACAGGAGGAAGGCCACCAACCAATCTGTCGGCGCAAAAGTGGTGCGTAGTTCCTCCTCCCAGGCCGCCAGGAACGCAGGAGGATGTTGAGCTGCCTCCTCTAATAGAAGGCCATAGATTTGGGAAACCACCCTGACCACTGGGGAGGAGGGAACACACAGATCCTCAAAAGGGAGAAGAGGTCTAGCGAGTCGTAGATTCCGACCTATGGTCTCCATAAAGTGACAGTTGAAGATACTGCATGTGCCTAGCCGGTGTACGGAGGTGCTCCGGCACCAGGTCATCATAGGGGCGCAATACCGTTCCCTGAAGAAAGCCCCTCAGGGGTAGGGCTAGGGGGGGTGGAGAGACCCAGGAATGAGGAGCAATCTTTCCCCAGTGGGAATAGGGGGGTTACCAAGAACAGGAGTCAACAGGCAATAGGGAGAAAGGATCTTGGACCTAGATGAATAACGTTTAAGGGTCATGACCAGTTCCCTGGACACCCACGGTAGAGCATTGAGTTTGCTGTCCAAGAGCGCTACCTGGGGTAGCCAAGGATAGGCCGTGAGCTCAAATCCAGCTCCATAGAGGTCCACTGCCAACCATCGTTTCAAGGAGCAGCCATGAAAAAAATCCAGGAATCTAGTCAGAGTAGCTGCGATATAACTGGCATGGCAGTCAGGGACCGCCAGTCTACCCGCTTGCTTCTGTCTGGTCAAAATCAGTCTGGATATTCTAGATGGCTGCCCCGCCCAAAGGAAAGAGCAGATCAACTTGTCTAGCTTATGAAAAAAGGAAGGAGGGATGGCAACAGGAACCACTTGAAATAGGTAGAGTAAGGACATTCATTTTGAGAATATTGGCCCTACCGAGCCAGGGGAAGGTGCCAGCCAACCATTTTGCTAGGTCCCTCTCAAGGGTCGCAGATAGGGGCAGGAAATTAAAGGCAAAAGCATTGAGGGGATCCGGTGGGACATGAATCCCCAAATACTTGGTCAAAGCCCACTGAAATGGATGTTCCCTCCGTATGCGTGCCACATCTGCCTCAGGAAGAGCCACCTTCAGAGCCATTCTCTTAGACATGTTGATCCTATGACTGCTAAAGTGGGAGTAGAGCTGGAGAGTCTGCAGGACCGCTGGCAAAGATTTGTGAGGGGAGGAGACATAGATAAGCAAGTCATTCATGAACGCAGAGCAGAGATGCACGTCTCCCCCCAGGGAAAATCCCTTGATATCCGGGTCCATCGGGAGCGCATTTAAAAGATGCTCCATGCAGAGAACATAGAGGAGGGGGAGAGTGGGCAGCCCCCCTGGCGCGTGCCATTGCGGATAAGGATTGGGGAAGAGAGAGAGCCATTGACTCTTACTTGGGCTTGTGGTTCATGATACAGGACAGCCACCCGACTCAGCATAGAGGGGCCCAGACCTATCTGCGCCAACGAAGCCTCCATGAACCTCCAATCCACCCGATCGAAAGCCTTTTCGGCATAGAGAGAAAGAAGCATCAGGGGCTGTATACGGACAGAGGCCCTGTGCTCTATTGAGAAGGCACGCACTGTGTTGTCACGTGCTTCTCTAGATCAGAGGAAACCAGATTGATCGGATGGATGAGAGGCCCAAGGACAGCCACTAGGCGGTCCGCCAACAATTTTGCCACAATTTGGTGTCTGTGTTAAGGAGAGAAATGGGGCAGTAGCTGGCGCAAAGGTTAGGGTCCCGACCCTCTTTGGGTATGACTGTGATATATGCACTTATTGAGGAAGGAGGGAAACCTAACTCTGGGGAGATGCAATTAAAGGTCCTACTAAGGATAGGAAGTAGGTAATCTTTCAGGGATTTAAAGAATTTAGCTGTGTAGCCGTCAGGTCCCGGACTCTTACCCAAGGGAAGGTTAGCCCTCATGGACAACCAGGGGCATTCCGAGAGGCAGTCTCTACACAAGAGATCGGCAGGTGTCCATGCTTGGATGAGGTGGGACTCTGGAGCTTAGGATTCCGATAAGGGTCCCGCCAACTGGTGGTGTGATCTCCTATGGTGCTGAGGCATCATCCAACCAGGATTAGGGCGCCTAGCAGGGACCCGTTGTAAGGTTCTTGAAACCTGTGGAATGGTATAAGGGTCCTTCAGAAAGTCAATCCAGTCTGGGAGGGACATGGGTGGAAGGTCGTGGGTGGAGAGGAAATGAGATAAGTCTCCAGGCACACGAAGAGAGGTCACCAAGTCCACAGTTGTAACATGCGGAGCGAAGGGGAAGCCCTAGATATAAGGCACGTTTCGGTCTTGGAGCATATGCAGCAGGGGTGGTAGGAGAGCCCTCTGGCAGAAAGTGTGTCTTGACAGGTTCGAATACAATTGAAGGGTGGCACAGTCAAAGTCCACATCCCCCATTGTCTCACTTTTATCATGATCTGCTCCTTCAGAGCATAGCGATGGACTCGGCAAATGACGTCTCTCGGACGAGTAGGATCAGTGCTTGGCGCCCGGAGCACCCGATGGGCTCTGTCAGTTTCAATGTGAGTGTCTGGCGGGTGACCCAGTAACATGTTGAAGATCCCAGTCACTGTTTGGAGCAGGTCCTGGTTCCGTGTGGCTTCTGCGGATGCAGATATTATTCCGGCTGCTCCTGTTTTCAATATCATCCAGGTGATCTGCCAATGCTTGATGCATGGAAGTCTGGGTTTGCACAGTGGACTGCATATCCCGCATGGAGTCAAGAACCGTAACCTAAAAGTCCTCTAGGGCCCTCACCCTGCCCTGCAGGTCCGCCACATCTTGCTTGCCCGGCTGAAGATCCTGGCGCCAGGCATGTTTCAGATCCAAAGCCAGAGCAGACATATCACTCTTAGTCGGGAGAAGCCCAAGGAGCGCCTGAAGTTCTGGATGACCTCTAAGAAGAGCAACAGCTTGAGCAGGCGGGGGGGGGGGATGAGGATAGTGGGTCATTCACCCCAGCAGGCAAGCTGACATGACGAATAACTGGTGGAGCAGCGACAGAATGCCAGGCTGAGCGGTGCTCATCAGCATAGCCAGGCACCACAGTAGCTAGCATTGCAATAGGATCAGGAGATGATATTAGGGGAGGTGGGTTTCTTGCCCCCATTATCTCTATAGGATAAGTCCTAAAGGAAGTATGTCCCTGCTCCAGTTCCATAATCCCCGGGGCTGGTTCACTTTTAGAAGGGGACAGCTGGGAGGTAGGAGAGCCCACCGGACTCCTGAAGAGTGAAGGGAAGCTCTGTGAGGGCGACATTGCCCCCATCCCCAGTAGCAGCAGGGGATTAGGGCTGCTCTCGATCCAGTCAGGGCAGCTGGACGGCGTCCCCCTGTACACATACCTCAGTCCCTGCAGAGGTCAGATGGCGAGACTCTGCACGCTCCATCCATCCCTCAGGGCTGGCAGAGGGGGAGAGCAGCAGTGAGCGGTGTGCAGCATGGGAGCCTGTCTGAGCCGCATGAGCCTGCATCTCCACTGTGGCTGCCAGCTTGTGATGAGGCGGCAGCAGGATCTTGTGTCTCCCAGCAGGCCTGGTCAGTCCGTCATGCGGGCCAGGGAGTCCCCTGGACGCTGGCAACCTCATCGGGAGATCTAGCAGGGCCGGAAGATGTCGCTGCTTCAACACAGCTCCCGCCGCGCTCTGCCTGGTGACTGAAGGAGAAGGGGCAGGCGCTGTCTCTGCCAGAGCCTCCCGCACAATTTCGGATTGCCCCTGCATCGGGCCCTGCTGCTCAGAGAGCCCCTGTAGCTTGGTAAAAAAGTTAGAGATCGGGACCAGAGGCTTCTGGGGTGGTCCCTGTGACTTTCGGCTTCTCCCTGACCTCCTGGCTACCATGAAGTCTGATTTCCCCCTGTACAGCGGACTTGGAGAGGGAGCTCAGCAGACCTGCGACTGTTTCCTCACATGGCCATGCACAAGGCCATGCCCCCCTTTTTCCATCTCCTCTATATTTCCTCTCATGCACATCTTTATTGTTATCATTGTACATACAATACTGATCATCAGTAAGATTATGTATAAATCCCCCCCTAAGGAACAGAGACTAGTGGTGAGTGATTGACTCCAAAGTCTTCTCCAAATAGGGATGTCTTCTTCTACTGGGCTGGATTATAGGGTAGGCCTACAAGGTATGTGGCCTTGAGCTTCTACCACATCATGGACCAAGAAGGCCTCTTCCACCTCTCTGATGTTCAGTGATCCAAGGTGGCTTAACATGCTGAGCATGCCTTTAGCTGTCACTTTATTGAAGTTTAAAGGTATGGACACATGGGCAAAAACCTTGCCCATGTGCTTTACTGTGCAGTGGTTGATTGTAATGGGAGCATCAAAGCGAGACCTCACAGGAAAAAAAATCCATCACAAATAAATCACAAAGCAAGAAAAATAAAATCAGATGTAAAACAACCCAAAACACCTGTCTGCTCACTGTGCATGCACAATGAATAGCAAGCAACAGTGCAGGAGTGATATCCAGAGGCATAGAGAGTCATCCACACTATAAAGCTAGAGAAGGACCTGCGCTTGCTTTAACCCCTTAAGGGGTTTTTCCGTTGTTGCACTTTCGTTTTTTCCTCCTTACCTTTTAAAAATCATAACCCTTTAAATTTTCCACCTAAAAATCCATATTATGGCTTATTTTTTGCATCGCCAATTCTACTTTGCAGTGACATTAGTCATTTTACCCAAAAATGCACGGCGAAACGGAAAAAAAAATCATTGTGCGACAAAATTGGAAAAAAAACGCCATTTTGTAACTTTTGGGGGCTTCCGTTTCTACGCAGTGCATATTTCGGTAAAAATTACACCTTATCATTATTCTGTAGGTCCATACGGTTAAAATTATACCCTACTTATATAGGTTTGATTTTGTCGCACTTCTGGAAAAAAATCATAACTACATGCAGGAAAATTTATACGTTTAAAAATGTCATCTTCTGACCCCTATAACTTTTTTATTTTTCCACGTACGGGGCGGTATGAGGACTCATTTTTTGCGCCGTGATCTGAAGTTTTTATTGGTATGATTTTTGTTTTGATCGGACTATTTGATCACTTTTTATTCATTTTTTAATGGTATAAAAAGTGACCAAAATACGCTTTTTTGGACTTTGGAATTTTTTTGCGCGTACGCCATTGACCGTACGGCTTAATTAATGATATATTTTTATATTTCGGACATTTATGCACGCGGCGATACCACATATGTTTATTTTTTATTTTTTTTACACTGTTTTATTTTTTTTATGGGAAAAGGGGGGTGATTCAAACTTTTATTAGGGAAGGGGTTAAATGACCTTTATTAACACTTTTTTTTTACATTTTTTTTGCAGTGTTATAGGTCCCATAGGGACCTATAACACTGCACACACTTATCTCCTATGCTGATCACTGGCGTGTATTAACACGCCTGTGATCAGCATTATCGGCGCTTGACTGCTCCTGCCTGGATCTCAGGCACGGAGCAGTCATTCGCCTATTGGACACTGGGGAGGCAGGTAAGGGCCCTCCCGGTGTCCGATCAAATGTTCGGGACGCCGCGATTTCACCGAGGCGGTCCCGAACAGCCCGACTGAGCAGCCGGGTCACTTTCAGTTTCACTTTAGAAGCGGCGGTCAGCTTTGACCGCCGCTTCTAAAGGATTAATACCGCACATCGCCGCGATCGGCGATGTGTGGTATTAGCCGCGGGTCCCGGCCGTTGATGAGCGCCGGGACCGACGCGATATGATGCGGGATCGCGGCGCGATCCCGCTTCATATTGCGGGAGCCGGCGCAGGACGTAAATATACGTCCTGCGTTAAGGGGTTAAAGACCGTGAGCCCCACCTGCTATCAGCAGCCGTGGACCCACCGCTAATGGTGGACATTAGTAGTCATGCTGATGACGTCCCTGGTTAGACTTGATGGACGTATGTCTTTTTTCAACCATACTAACTATGTAACTATGTAGACAAAGATTTGCAGTTAAAACATGGAGAGCTATGTAACTATGTAACTATGTACCCCTTTAGATGCCATGATCAATACTGATTATGGCATCTAAAGTATTAGGGGGGCTGACAGAGATTTTTTGGACCACCTGCAGCAGGATTGCTGGGGTCCAATGAGTCAGGTTGGTGTCCGGAGCTCTGCTCACCTGTTCCAAGGCTGCTATGGCAATCCTCTAGCTGCTAACCCTGATCAGTGCTATGTTTATGCAATGTAGTAAAAGCAATTAAATGGGCAATGTCAGTTCCAAACACTTTTTATATGTTGTTAAAGACCTTTTGTAATATGGTTAAAGTTTTTTGAATCTTTAATAAAGAAAACAGTTCCTGAAAATCCAACCACTATGGGTCTCCATACCAACTGGGACACTAACCAGTTCTGCAGCAGTATCAGGCTTGTCCATGAGTCATGGACAAGAGATAACTCATTGACAAGGCTGCATGAGCAGACACTCCAATCACCTCCCACCACCATAAGGAAGGGACACATCCCCTTCCCCTGAGAGGATTCCTAACACTGTGAGCTAAGGAAAAAAAAGTATTTTTATAATAAATATAGGTGATAAAGGCATAAAATTAGATGTACATGGTCAGGATTAGGTACTGAGTAACATATATATTTATTTGTGTGTGGGATCTGACAGGTATGCTTTAATAGATTGTTATAAATAGTCCCCTATGGGGGCTTAAAAAGTGTAGAATAAATGGCAAAAAAATTTGAATAAGCCCCTCCCCTAATAAAAATTTTGAATTGCCCCTTTTTCCCATTTTAGAAAAAAAGGATAAAACATAATTAATAAACATATTTGCTATAGCCACATGCCTAAATGTTCAAACTATTACTATATAATGCTAATGATTCTGTACAGTGAGTGGTGTTAATGGAAGAAAAAAAAAAAGTCCAAACTTGCTGATTTTTAATCATATCACATTCCAGAAAAACGGAATAAAAAGGATCAAAAAGTAAATTTATGTAAAAGTGGTATGGATAAAAACAGATTACGGCGCAAAAAATTAGCCCTCATACAAACCATATATGGAACAATAAGAAAGCTTTAGAGGGTCAGAATATCCAAAATTTTAACATACTTATAATGTTAGAAAAGTTTTTTTTTTTTAAACATTACAATAATAGAAAAGCATGTAACCATGGGTAAAACAAAACCCCCAAAAAGTTTGAGGCCACACATTCTATGGTAGGGGCACTGATTTTATACACAGGTTTTGATGTGAAGTTGGAGTGAACACGCACCAAATGTATTAAATAGTGCAGGGCATGTGATAAATATGGGGCAAGTACACATTTCTGTGAAATTTCAGAGCACCATTTTGTATGGCCCAATTTTCTGTGACTTTTGTGCGAATTTTGAAAAGTCAGTCTTGTAAGCCAGGTCTGTTCTGGTGTAGTTTTTTTTGTGTAATTGAGGGCTGTGCGACAAATCTACGACCTTCGTAGAAAAGTCACACGTCATAAATCACTTACCACGGCAAAGTAAAAATCAGATTGTAAAACATCTGTTCAATGCGAAATTGTGCAGGCCGGCGTACCACTTAAAGTTGCACAAAAAGTCGCACATGCAACATTTTTTTTTGCGACAAATATACGCACACTCCCCCCCCCCAATAAGTCTTGCAAAAACAAGCCCTTATATGGGTCTATGGCTTTTTAAATTCAAAAATGAAAATTGGTCTCAAGGCCAAAATGGTCTGTGAATAATAATAATTAAATGTTTAGTTTGGGAAAAAAGCATGCTCCCCTCCAATCTACTTGTCCCAGAAGGACAAACAATACATATGATCCCAAGTTGCAGATTAACCACACCCACATGGGGAGGACAATGGTTGCTAAATTTTATCAGTACTACTAGTATCCCAGCAAAATCGTTCAGCCATTGGCCACTGCATGTGCATGTTTTTTTTTTGACATGTGGCATACCCTTAAAGAGTACTTGTCATATCCCACAATATAAAGATAATCCTGATTGTGTATATATCATTTCTATGTGTCTGGCACCTATAATTCTCCCACAAATACCTTCTCTCTGTTGCTCACTTGGTTTGTCATCCTGTGCTGTGGAGGGGGCATATCCTTACTTTGCATGACTCATTTTTCTCCCTGAATCTGCTGTACTGTGCTAGGTCTCTTCATCCAATCACTGCAGGTTGCAGTGATAAAATTTTCTTATGAAGTATATTAGAAATGTAAATTTTTTGCCAAGTTGTACAATATATAAAAAGTTTTTATATTGAACAGTGGCCATTTAAAGTAGTTACTGTCGAAACTGGACACATTTTAAAAGCTGTTGCACAGGCCCCCAAAGATTGCAGACATGAATGTGGCATTGCTCACACAATTCCAGTGGGGTAAATTGTGCCTAAGGTAACATTTTTTCCTGGCTATCTTCACTTTGGCATATTTATAATATGTGTGCACTGTATGTGCGCTATTTTTTTTTATATAGGGACTATTGCCACCTAAGAAAAACAAAGTCATGAAAGGAAAAGAAGACCCCCCCCCCCTTCTAGCCAGTTATCCTCACTTGTCCCAAACATGGTGCACTAGATTTGCTGTCTGATAGATGTTAAGGGCATGGCTTAGCTGCAGTTTTATTATTTGCGCCTCCTTTAACATTGCTAAATTTTTGTTGTGTGATTTTGTTTCACTTAGTGGGTGGTGTACAATACCAAATGGCAAGCGTGCTGAAAAATGCACCATCATCCACAACACCGTCAGACAATATGATACATTTGGCACCTTTGGGAATATGGCAAGCTAGAAAAGTGGAGTGAAAAAGGAGCAAATTCTCAATTCCTCTCCATGTGTCTGTACACAGAGAAACCAATAGCCCCTTTCATCCTTCTCATACTGATTTATAAATAGAATGCCAGTACTGCAGCAAAGACTAAGGAGGACATTTATCAAGGTATTTACAGACTTTTTTTTTTTCTCATCTGGGCGCACAAAAAGTTGCATGTGTGGCATGCGGGGGGTGCAATGTAGGGCAGAAGTTGTAACCCTGGGGGCAGATGTTATTAACCCCTTCTTGTCGTGACACCAGGGCGTGGTTTAGCCTTAACCACCGAAGGTAATACCGCTGGTCTTGGGATAGGCACATGGACAATGAAGACACCAACGCCAAGTTACGGACAATGGTAGCTTTACTGAGGGTAGACAGGTGATACAGTCTATGCAGTACAGCCAATATCCCAAGGAGGTGACCAGTGACACAGGGGACCTCACACGCTTGCTGGGACTTTCAGTAGGTAGAGACACTTTAGTGCAGGCCACGGCTGACTATATAGCAGACTTGACTTGACTGAGTTGACAATTGACATGAAGACAACTTTGAGCTTACTTGAGCTGACTTTGTGGCTGCAGACTTTAGGCTTGAGGCCTCCAATGCTCCAGACACACTCTGAGACGACTGCACTGGACCTCAGCAGGAGCAAGAATGCTGGAAGAGAGAGATTGCAGCCCATCCCCTGGTTTTATAAGGGGGCTGTGCAAGGAGCCCATAGGTCACTTGGGGGGTCACCTGGTCACTAGTGCCTCCTGGGTAACAAGCACATGGTCACAGTAATTAAAGAAACATTACACTTTTAACATATAATATATGTACTTAGGGGATAATACTGCATGGGGCCCTGGGGACATAAAGGGACTCTGCCTGACAGGGCAGGAGAAGGGTACGCCATCCCGCACTGGGCTACCACACATGTGCGACTAAGCATTTTTTTTGTGCAACTTTTGTGGGTAAGCAAAAAGTTGAAAACAGCCTTACCTACGCAATTTTCAGTTTTCACTTTGCAGTGGTCACGTATTAATGATGTGTGAATGTCGCACGTAGGCTAAAAAATGGCAAACCGCCTTTAAAAAAGTTGCAAGTCTACTTCAGGTCTGACCTAGAGTAAGAAACTCCCATAGGTGAGCACATTTAAAAAGTTGCAAAAGTTTTACAAAAGTCTCAACTGCGAGTTTAATGTTTTGCTCATGTGTTCAAAATTTATCAACTCCCTGTGTTAGTATGATAAATATGTCGCACATAAGCAAAACTAAAGCAAAAAAAAAAAAAAAAATGACTTCAGAACTTCCCTACTTCAGAACTGAAAACAAAAAAGGATAAAAAAAATCTCTCTCTCTCTTTCATATACAGTATATATATATATAAATATATATATATATATATATACCGTATTTTTCGCCGTATAAGATGCACTCCGATCGCGGTGATGCCCTGTATTAACCCTTCAGACGCGGCGATCAAAGCTGACCGCCGCGTCTGAAGGGAAAGTGACACTAACCCGGCTGTTCAGTCGGGCTGTTCGGGACCGCCGCGATTTCACCGCGGCGGTCCTGAACAGCCCGACTGAATAGCCGGGTTAGTGCTTACAGGACACCGGGAGGGAACTTACCTGCCTCCTCGGTGTCTTCTCCATTCAGGGATCCCCTGTATGGCCGGTGCTCTCCTTCCTCGTCATCACGTCGTCGCATACGTGCGTTGGCGTGCGTAACGACGTGATGGCGGCAACGGAGAGGGAGGATACCCGGCCGGCAGCAGAGACGTTCCGGAGAGACGGGGACACGACGACAGCGATGGAGCGACATCCAGGGCAGCGGTGACGGGTCCGGAGCGGCGGGGACACGTGAGTATTACCTCCTATGCAGTGGTCTTCAATCTGCGGACCTCCAGATGTTGCGAAACTACAACTCCCAGCATGCCCGGACAGCCAACGGCTGTCCGGGCATGCTGGGAGTTGTAGTTTTGCAACATCTGGAGGACCGCAGGTTGAAGACCACTATTGGGTTCAAAATCTTTATTTTTTTAGATTTTGCACCTATAAATTGGGTGCGTCTTATACGCCGGTGCGTCCTATAGGGCGAAAAATACGGTATATATGCAACAGGTGTACACAAGCTTGTTTTTCCATATGTCCAGTATATACAGTATACTCTGCACACACGCTGTTTAACTTTTTGGCCGCCATCCTGGCTGTTCCGTTTATTGCAGCATGCTCTGTATGCACTCACCTTCCAGCAGTATTATCATGGCAGAAAAAAGTTATATTACTAAAAATGATTTGTGCGCTTGTTTTTTTGGGCAAGACACAAGTCCTAACCACTCTTAATCCACTAATACTGGACTAATTGTGTACTGAGTGCTGCACAGGCATAGGATTTAATGTTGGTGTTATTTCTGGACCGGGGCTCCGCAGATGAGGGTGTTTGCTGCTGTATGCCACTGTGGACTGAATTTCTGCCCCCTTATACATTTTCCTATGAAAACATAAATATTCCAGGGATTGCCATCTCCATGTGAAGCCGGGGCACAGAGCAAGAATCAAGCATAACAGAGCGAGTCAAGGCAGCGGACTCCAGATTTATTTCACAGCTCTGGGAGTTAGCACAAGCAAGTCATTAACCAAAGCTCAATTACTTTCTATCCAGGCCCAATTCACTTCCATGCTACATAGAATGCATTGGAAAAATACTGGAGCTACGCCGGTCTAGTATTTTAAGACTGATTTATGGTGCATCCACTACATTGCTAGTTTTAAAATTGGTGTACCTCCAAACCTAAGGCACCATGCAAATACATGGCAAAAAGCGGGGCCTATCCAATTCACTTGAAAGTTGTAGTACCATACACAGCCTATAGACAACAGAGGCGCTGTTTTTGAAAACAGAATCTTTATTCTAACTTCATACAACCCCCATAAGAGGTCTGGAGAACATGACTTTGAAAAAATAAAAATAATAATGTCATAAAGAATACTGGAACATTTCCAACCGTAGTTACTTCTGGAAATTGAAATTTGGGATTGTCAATGGACCAGAGAAGTTATTGATAATGGTATGGTAAACTTTTGGAGGATGCCTCATCCGAATGCCTTGAAGGGGTACTCCACCCCTAGACATATTATCTTCTATCCAAAGGATAGGGGATAAGATGTCTGATCGCAGGGGTCCCCCAGCTGGGGACCCCCATGATTTCTCCTAAAGTTTCTCCCCCGTTCATGAGATCACTCCATGGCTGATGACGGGCGATTCAGGGGCTGGGGTATCGTGACGCATGCCCTGCCCCCTCAATGCAAGTCTATGGGAGGGGGCCTGACATCACAAGGTGGTGGAGCCGTGACATCACGATACGCCAGCCCCTGTATCACCCGTCATCAGCCACAGAGCCATCTTCGCTCCGTGCAGCTCAAGAAAGGGGGTGCTGCAGGAGAGATTGTGGGGGTCCCGCGATCAGACATTTTATCCCCTATCCTTTAGATAGGGGATAAGATGTCTAGGGACGGAATACCCCTTTAACCTCTTGGGGACGCAGGGTGTATGCATACGTCCTGCATCCCCGATCCATAAGGATTCAGGAAGTACCTGTACGCCCTGGTTCCGTTTACCGGGTTTAAACCATTCTCACTAGCAGAGAACGGGTTAAACCCGGTGGGTCCCGGTTGCTACGGGCAGCCAGGACCCACGGCTAATGCCGGGCACGGCCGATCAGGCCGATGCCCGACTTTAATCCTATAGATTCCGTGATCAAAGTTGATCACAACGTTTAAAACGAAAGTAAAAAATCCCAGCAGCTCAGCGGAACTGATCGGGACTATCGCAACAAAATCACGATGTCCTGATCAGCTTACCAGACGATGGGAGGGTCCTCACCTGCCTCTCTGTTGTCCGATCGGTGATCTACTGCTCCATGCCTGTGCAGCAGGCAAGAGCAGCAGAGCACCGGATACACTGATCAGTGCTTTGCAATGGCAGAGCTTTGATCAGTATATGCAATTAGAGATGAGCGAACTTACAGTTATTCGATTCGTCATGAACTTCTCGGCTCGACAGCACTGACTTTAGCCAGCATAAATGAGTTCAGCTTTCAGGTGCTCCGATGGGCTGGAGACTCTCTCCTACGACACCGGAGCACCTGAAAGCTGAACTCATTTATGCAGGCTAAAGTAAGCAATTGCCGAGCCGAGAAGTTCGTGACGAATCGAATTACTGGAAGTTCGCTCATCTCTATATGCAATCAGAAGATTACATGTTTTAGCCCCCTGTTTCATTAACCCCTTCGATATTAAAAGTTTAAATCACAACCCTTTTCCCATTTTTGAAATAAAATAATGTAATAAAGAATAAAAATAATCATATGTGGTACCACCACGTGCGTAAATGTCCGAACTATTAAAATATTAGGTTAGCTAAACCACATGATCGATGGCTTACATGTAAAAAAAAAAAAAAAACTTGTGCATTTTTGGTCACTTCATCTACCATAAAAATATTAATAAAAAGTGATCAAAAAGTCCCATCAAAACAAAAATAGTACTGATAAAAACTACAGGACACAAAAAAATGAGCCCTCATACCGGCCCGTACACGGAAAAATAGAAAAGTTATAGGGGTCATAAAAAGCCAATTTTAAACATACTCATTTTGGTACATGTAGTTCATAATTTTTTTAAGTATTAAAATAAAATAAAACCTACATAAATTGGGTATCGTTGTAACCGTATGGACCTACAGAATAAATATGTGTCATTTTTGGTGTCATTTTTACCAAGTATTGCACTTCGTAGAAACGGGAGACCCCAAAATTTACAAAATGGCGTGTTTTTTTATTTCACCCCACAAATAATGTTTTTTTTTTGTTTGGCCGCAGGTTATATTATAAAATAAGGGATGTCATTGCAAAGTACAATTGGTGATGTAAAAAACAAGCCTTTATATGCATCTGTAGGTGCAAAAAATTTTATGGTTTTTTTTTAGAAAGGAAGGAGGAAAAAGCAAAATGCAAAAACGAACATTTGCTGAGATTTGCTTAAGGGTTTAAGGCCAAACATGGGAGTAAATAAAAAAAGAGGCCCCCAAAGAAAACTTTAGAATGCCCCTTCACCGGATTTTATGGCGGTAGTTACGCTCTTCCTATTCTGTATATGCTCTTGTCAAAGATAATGGCCACTTAATGGTCTTCCCAAAGTGGTGGCCTACTCAAAGAGTCGGTCTATTTGGGAGGTTTCACAGAAAATAGAGTTCCAAATAGGAAAGAAAACATTTGGCCACACAACAGAAGGCCCTGGTGTTTCCATCCCTTTCTGTTTAAAATCTGTGCGTGTACTCCATTGTTTACTAACAAGGACCACAAGTCCAAAATATGTAGATTTTGTGTGGAAATACATTTTTTCACCAAAATCTTCACACCGTCCTGCAAACTGGACTAACCAGTAATATGTAATTGAATAAAACACTGAGTCCTCAATACTTCAGATCAGACTAGAAATTCTTCTGCTCACAACATATGGTCATGGGTAAAAAGCAAATGCTTCTATCTAGGGTCACCACATGCTCAAGGTCTACATGTCAGGATTTATTTTAGTCCCTCTCCATTAAACGTGATTATTGGGGAGACTGTGGATTGTGCTGAACACAAGATATGGGCTTCATTTGGCGGCAATATTTGAGGTCTACACAAGATTCTGCCTGTGGTGCTAATCTGCATACCAAATGTAGCCCCATAGGGAGAATATGTCTTTTTATGAGTACAATATGTCTGCATAGAACTTGTGATGAGGATGAATAGGACCAATGAAATGAGTGCACTAACATATTGATTGAATTTAGTTGGTTTTATTTCTAGAGGAATAACATCTCTGTATTATGCAGCTGCCTTTACCAGAGTGTAGCATAGGCTCTTAGAGAATAATGTTGCTCCTGTATATGTGCCCATTATACTGTAGTAGAGATGTCGCGAATTGTTCGCCGGCGAACAGTTCCCGGCGAACTTAGCATGTTTGCGTTCGCATCGCCGGGCGAACATATGTGAAGTTTGATTCGCCCCCTAAACTTTAAAAATGCGGTAAACTTTGACCCTGTGAGTCAGAGTCAGCAGACACATTACAGCCAATCAGCAGCAGTCCCTCCCTTCCAGACCCTCCTACCTCCTGCACGGATGCCATTTTACCTTCGTTCGGCATGCTGCAGGCTTAGAAAGTGGAGGGACAGAGAAGCTGCTTCTGCTGTAATAGGGAAAGCGATAGCTAGGTTGCTGCTAGGTGGTGTATTCAGGGTCCACTTTTCTCCTAAAGCACTAGTCTAACATCTGCTTTAAGGACAGCACCCAAAAAAGCCCTTTTAAGGGCTCAAATATCAGTCCGTGTGTCTTGCAAAAGCTGGAGGCACTCTGGTTGGGAGGGAACCGCTGGTTAAAAGGGGTACTCCAGTGTAAAACTTAAGTTCCTTCAAGCAACTAACTACAGTATTAAAAGGGCTATAAGTTCAGTCCGTGTGTCTTGCAACTGCTGGAGGCACCCTGGTTGGGGACCTCTGCTTAAAAGGGGAACTCCGCTGGCAACCTTTTTTGCTCATTGTCACACTAGTGCAAATCACATTTGGTGTGACAGTTGTTCAAATAAAAATAAAAAAATACCTTTTTTGGCTGTGAAATAAAACCAGTGCTGCCTAAAGGGGGGGGGGGCTCTAACTATGTGCTGCTTAATATGGGGGAATCTATGTGCTGCCTAAAGGGGGGGATCTAAATATGTGCTGCCTAAAGGGGGCTCTATGTGCTACCTAAAGGGAGGCTCTAACTATGTGCTGCCTAACATGAGGGAATCTATGTGCTGCCTAAAGTGGGATCTAACTATGTGATGCCTAAAGGGGGGATCTAACTATGTGCTACCTAAAGGGGCTCTATGTGCTGCCTAAAGGGAGGCTCTACCTATGTGTTGCCTAAAGGGGGGCTCTAACTATGTGCTGGGAAATATGGGGGAATCTATGTCCTGCCTAAAGGGGGGATCTATCTATGTGATGCCTAAAGGGGGGCTCTATGTGCTGCCTAAAGGGGGCTAAAGCACGTTATTCCAAAGAATTTAGGAATAATAGGGGATTTATGCCCTTTATGGATTAAAACCAGACTCTGCATCAACTATGTAATTTTCCATGGGAGTTTTGCCATGGATCCCCCTCCAGCACGCCACAGTCCAGGTATTAGTCCCCTTGAAACAACTTTTAAATCACTATTGTGGCCAGAAAGAGTCCCTGTGGGTTTTAAAATTCGCCTGCCCATTGAAGTCAATGGCGGTTCGCCCGGTTCGCAAACATTTGCGGAAGTTCGCGTTCGCCGTTCGTGAACCGAAAATGTTATGTTCGCGACATCATTATACTGTAGGTTATCAGCTATTCTTCCTCTCTGATATGGTTCTCCTATAGCAGCCTCCATTTCCCATGATGCCTCTTTTGCAGAGACAGAGGGGGTGTAGTTTTACAACACTGAACTAACACTACTCTGTGTCCTATTAGGAAGAAGCAAGTGATAGATTTGGAACATAAAACTTCTGACCCCTAAATCACTCTGTAGAGTCTCAGTGTATTCCTATAAAAAGCTCAATGTGAACCTAGCCTAAGCTGCATATGTTCAAAATAAAATGTCACTGGAGTGCTTTTTAAACCTAGATTCCATTCCATAAGTCCCAAGTGGTAAGAACTTCACATGTTGGGGTAGACATGGCCATAGTTCAGGGCCCTAAACTATTCTAAACCTTTAGATACCTAATAGGTCAGCATGCAACATAGACACATATGGATATTTGGATTTATCAGACCAGAGAAAGATACATTGAATATTGTCACTCTCTTGCCCTGCAAAGATAAATTGAGATCTCCTAAACTGCTACAATTCTACCCTTCCTAATATATATCTGTACTCAGATCTTTATTTCTAATCATTTTGGTTTAAAAAATTGTCCCTAATAAATAGAAGCTGAGCCCCCTGGTTGTCATATGAAAACAATTGCCATGTAATGCTCCAAGCTCAATCAAATTTACTGGGGCTGTGTGTTTCTCTATAGGGCTCTAGACACCAATCTTTACACAGTCTTAGTTAAGGCTGAGTGCACATCATGTTTTATGCAATATGGGACCGGGACGTTTTATGCAATACAGGACCGCATATGGCTGGGGGGAGCTCAAATCGGGCGCTCCCGTATCCCTGCCGTATGCAGCCCGTATGTTATGTATTTCAGTGAGAAGACCGGAGTGAAGCGTTGACTCCGGTCGGCTAATTTTTATACCGTGTGCGGTTTTCCCACCGGACCTCAAACCGTGGCTCATTGAAATACACTACACACGGGCCGCATATGGCAGGGATACGGGAGCGCCCGGTTTTACCTCCCCCAGCCGTATGCGGTCCCGTCTTGCATAAAACGTGATGTGAACCCAGCCTAAAGGGGTTCTTAGGATAAAAAAAGAAACATGGTTGCTTTCTTCTAAAAATGTTGCCGCACAGAAAGGAGGCATTGCGTTCTATGAGACGTTGCATTCCTGAGTGGTTCTTGCGCCTGCATGCCATGCCGTCTCCCACAGTCTGCAGAATGTCTGTACAGAGATTTTCTGTGTGGACATTCTGACATGTGAACATAGCCTTAGACGTGCCTTCATGGAAACTGTTCCCTTAGTGATGGCTGCTTTTTTGTTATACCTATGAGAAGTTACTAAAATTTTCTTTGTGTTTGAAGTTCTTGTCTCTTTGGGCTACAGCTTTTGTCCCCTTTTTCATGCCCAAATGAACCAAAAAGAACAGGGGGGGGGGGGGTCTGTTTTAAGTCTTCTTTCAAATAATATTGTAAGCCTTCATTTTACTGTTTTACAACCAGGACCAGAGACTGGACTGTTAAAGCAATACCGGTTGACACAGTAGACTAATATTTGCTTGGCCATCATCCAGATGAAGTTGACGCACCATTATATAGTCACACAAGGTCAAACAGGCAGTAGGTATTAGGGAAGCAAGGCCAGAGCCTTCACTGTAAGTCATTTGTATCACCGCAATGTGCAGCCAGAGAAAAGAAACCTTCTCTGTTCCAGCCAACCTCGTAACTCACTTTGGCGGCCATGACCATTCTTGTAAATATTATGATCAATCAGGTAGTGAAGGTGGAATCCCATAAAACAAAGAATCCATAATTGTCTGTTGTCAATCCAAGAGGTAAAACATCTGAAAGGTTTTTGGAGCCGTAAGGGAAAATGAAAAGTTTTTTTTTTTTATGTGTTGAGCAGCCAGGAGGCTCCATCCAGTAGTATGGGTGGTCTGCACCCTGCCAGAGACAAGAGAAAAGCCAGGAGCAACTCATTCATGCTCCAAACTCCAGTCATACAGTTTCTGTGGACAGTTTAATAGACTTGTATCTATCTTGGAATGGATAGTTATGTGTTTTACACGGATAGAGTTATGTCCTAGCACAGATATCATTTCCAGAACAAATATAAGAAGTAATTATGTTTTTGAAGTTGTTTCTTCCACTTAAAATAGAGGTGTCGAATACAGTATGTGTCATATACAGTGTGTATGGTATTTCTACTCATGTATTCAGACTTTGGGGGTCCCTGGGCATAGTGTGGGGGCTCCGCACATTGTTTTGGAAGGATGGTGCACAAGATGAGGAAAAAATAATTCTAAAATTACACTGAATGGCCTCTTTATTGAAGACACTGGACCACCTATGGCCTTCAGAACGGCAGCAATTTATCATGGCATGGATTCCATTTGGTGTTGAAATAGTTTGGCAGGAATATCGGCTTATGTGGACAGGGTCAGTTCTCACAGATTAGAAGGCGGTCCTGACATGCTCTGAACAGACTCTTTTACCTTGTATCAGAAATGTTCTATAGGATTAAGATCTGAGGACTGTGAAGGCCAAGAAAGCAAGGAAGACTTAATGTCATGTTTCTGGGATTAAAGAAGAATTCTGGTGAAAGTAAACATATCCCTTATCCACAGGATAGGGGATAAGTAGCTGATCGCGGGGGTCCAACTGCTGGGACTACCCCGATATCTCTGGGTTGGGACCCATGCTCTCCCAGTGAGGAACGCATGTCATCTACTGGTAGACGACATGCCCTCCACTCCTTTCGATGGAAGCGCCGATGATGTTGAGTTCTGTACTTTTTGTCGATCACATAGAAATGAATGTAGCGTGGCTCTCCTCACTCAGAGCCAGGTCCCATACCAATGATCGAGGGGGGGGGGGTCCAGCGGTTGGAACCCTGTGATCAGCTACTTATTAAGTTTATTGTTTGCCAGATTTCACCTTTAATCCATGATTATCCAATATTTGTGGCATGAAGCCTTGTCCTGCTGAAAGTGTCCTTCTCTCATAGGGAAAACAGCTGTCATAAAAGGATGAACTAGGTCGGCAACAATGTTTGGACAAGCCATACTGTCCAAACTTCCATCCGTACAGATGAGTCAGTGTGTGCCAAGAATGCATTCCCCACAACATTATGCCACCCCATCACCCTGATCTGGTAACACCTGAAAAGAAGGGTTCATCTATTCATGCTACTTCTGCCAAATTCTGACCCTCCTACCAACATGGTACCAGTGAGATCTGTATCCATCTGACCAGGCAATGTTTCTTCACTTCCTAGCCATACAATTTATCCTCTTTTGCCCACTAGATTGTTGCCTTTCTTTTTCCTCTAGCCACAATGGCACTGGAGAGGGTTGTCTGCAGTTTTTGCCCATCTGTGCTAAGGAATCATGAGTTATGGGTTTGGACATGTTAGTTTGACATCAGCATTGCATTCACTGCCAGTTTCCTGTTCATCAGAATGGTTCCTGACATCCTCCACCGAACACCGAACACAAGGACAAATCACATAAAATAGGTTAAAATGTTAACATCACAATACACGACCATGGTAAATACAGGTGGTGGCGTACCTACTGTAGTAAGCTGGGGTTTATGGTGTGCATGTAGACTATGTGTGCTGTGACCCGAGTAAATGTTATCCCACCACACTCCAAGAATAAAGCGGTTTCTGGTGCCAAGCACCGGGTAAGGAATACCACAAATGCAAGGTTCAGGAAACCACTTGTGAACTTTACTTCAGGAATTGCAGAAGTGTAATAAAACAGTTTAGATTCAGTGCAATTTCCCTGAAGGATGCTATAGGGAACCACAGTTGCTGTATTGGCACTCTGGGACTTGTAGTCCTCCTCGACTAAGATGTTATTTGACTGAACTTGGGAGCTGCCAATCACGGATTCTCGCAACTTTTTACTTGTGGAATCCAGTGTAAGGGCTTACCGCCAGGGTGGAGTTGCCTTAGGCTTTCACTCATGTTATCCTCTTCTTTGGCTATGGGACCCTACGGCTTTCTTGGCACTTCTCCCCAAAGCTGACTGGAACTTGACAAACGGACAGTCAGAATAGGGCAACTTTAAACATACTTATTTTGTTAAAAAAGTTTAGATGTTTTTTTTAAGCAGTACAAGAATAGAAAAGCAGTTGATAATGGGTTTAATTGTATGGACCCACAGAAAAAGTCAGTTTTACTGTAAAATGTACAGTGTAAAAACAAAGCCCTCATTCTCCCCACCGACCAGTAGCAGCCTATACTGAATGTTTATGAAGTGAGTACAGCACCTTTAGGACAAGGCATTTAGGACCAGGAGGCCAAGGCTTACCTGTACTCCCCATGTTACGCTCTATGTCATCTATGGGTTAAGGGATGTCTTGGTCAAAGGTCGCTTACCAATGAAAACACAGAAGGCAAGCTGGTTGAGAGGCATGATGCTGCAAGGATATTATAGATGTGGGCGGTGTCGCCATTGTAGCTATATGAAGTGCTTTAACAGTGCTTTAATAGGGTTACTCTAGGTGGACAAAGGCTTGAGGCCATTTTCACACATCAGGAATTTCCCAATGTATACAATAGGATTCTGCTGCGTCAAGCACACGGCAGAATTTCTGCGCCAGATGTTTCTGGCACTGAAATTCCAATTTCCGTGTCCGCAGAAATAATGAACCTGTCCATTCTTTCTGCGGAATCTGCATGAATGCATTGCCGTCTTTGAGATGGTGTATTCCCGTGCAACCCTAGCGCCGGCATATTTTGACCGTTAGGCTAGGTTCACACTACGGAATTTCCGCCTGCAATTGCGCTTACTAAAATTCTGCTTACTAAAATGTATAGTATAGTGAATGGGTTTCCGTTCACAAATTCACACTTCGGAATTTGTGAAGTGGAATTTGTGAACGGAAAATCCGCTTGAAAATTTCCGCCTAAAGAATGGCGTTGCTCATTCTTCTGGCGGAAATACCCATGGAACACATTGCAGTCTATTGGCGACTGCAGTGTCCGTGCGGTCCTGAATCAATCGGCGCTGGCTGCACTCGGAATCTCCAGGCGGAAATTTTCTGCCCGGAGATTCCGCAGTGTGAACCTAGACTTATGGTCATGTTGGTGATGTTAGGACTAGTGCATGGTCCCAAAGAGTCTTAGGCGCTGTCTTAAGGCACCACACATTAACCATATATGTCTTTTGTTTATCAGAATTCTCCAATGTTGAACTCTGATTTGGTGCAAGAAGAGAGACCTACAGTCAGGTTGTTGCTTGGTTGCTCAAATGTATGTTCCTTGTACGGCTGAGAGCAGTATGGGGCAGTGGAGAAGGTACAGTAAGTGTGTTGTGCTGTAGAGACACTAATATGTGGTTAGTAAAATGTAATTAATTCAATTCAATTTAATTTAATAAATGTGGTGGACACAGTGTTGTTTACCTGCACTAATACTATAGAGCATTCCAACAGAAGACCAAATACCAAATACCAAAGTTTGCTCAAATACCAAAATGTTATTAGCAGTACACTCCTGGTCTACATTAAAGAGACATTTATAGTAAACTATGTACTGTATTATAGGAAAGGCACATGCCCTACTTGAGATGAGGTGGATAAATGACTACTCATGTATATAGTTTTTCCATCTGACATCTAGGGGAACTTCTGGTTTGATGTGGTGCAGAGTACATGATGGATCATTGTAACAGTTTTGTCCAATGGCCTCCATCAACCCTAATTCAGTCCAAAATAATAAACTCCAAGAACTGCCCTGTGACGTTGTTGAGCGGTCTACCCCAAAGTCTCCATATGTGAAGAATAAAGCACTGTTCTGGCCCACAGTCCTCTGAAAGGTGAACAGCTTTTGTATCCTCCAATTTCCTTCCGCTTGTGTCTGGCAACAGTGTCTGTAATTCAATATGTGTTGTGTTATTTACCATTACTTTAGCAATTTGCATTCTTAGCCCTGAGAATGCTTTCAATGAAATTTGCAATCCAGAGATCATAGTGGAGGCAGTGGGAAGCTGATGAATGGTCTTTGTAATGGGGCTGGGGGGCTGTGGAATTGTCGGACAGTAAAGCCGGAGTTGTGAGTTCTAATTAAGGTTTGGCAGAATGAGAGTTCCTTCTGTGCCCAGTGAACCGCTTCCTTCCTGCACAAGAATTATTTATTGATAAAATGAAAGAAGCAATGGACTGACACATAAAATGAGTCGGCTCTGAGGGCTTCCAAGCAGATTCGTGGTTGCTGGAGGAAATCCAATTGGATGGATAATATGTCCTGTAATGTATAGCTATTCCCAGCCCTCAACATCTACTGGATAGAAATTACCATGCTAATGTATTCTTACGTAGCATTTGTGGACGCACTTTGTTGACCAGGTACTTTCCAAGAAAGGTTATTTAAATGTTTTATGTACATTTCTGAAGTCAAACAATCATGTGAAGCTTCATCCTAGAGTTTAAGGCCTAAATGGAAAAATAACATAGGATGTGGGTCATCACTGGGTCATCTACAAAATGGCAGATTTTCCGGGTTGATCCTGGTATGCATTCATTAGAATCAATCAAGGATCATTGACACGCCTTGGTCCAATCCTAAAGTAGAGCTAGTGTAGTACAAATTGCTTTAAAAGCCAAGGCTGGCTATGATACTGTATGATAGGTTTCATAACACAACAGGGCATCAGAGTTTGTTGTGTGGCTGCAGATTAGGCAGACTGCCCATGCTTACCCCTGTCTACTGTCAAAAGTGCAAGCAATGGGCACGTGTCATCAGAAATGTAGAATAGAGTAATAGAAGATGGTCTGGTCTGATGAATCATGTGGATGGAGAGGTGTGTGTGTGTATCACTTACCTGAGAATGAAATGGCAGAAATATGCAGTATGGGAAGAAAACAAGCCACAGAAGCAGTGTGTTGCTTTGTGTAATGTATTGCTGGGTCCTGGCATCATGGGGATGTTACTGTGGCACGTACCACCTACCTTGGTACTTACATTGCACATACCAAATGCCAGCCTTCATGGCAGTGGGAATCCCTAATGATAGTGCCTTCTTTCGGAAGGATAATTCCTGGCTACACTACAAGATTTGTTCAGGAATGGTTTGATGAACATGACAAAGTGTTGACCTGGACCCCCAATGCCAAGATCTCAGTTCAATAGCTTATTTGTGAGACTTACTGGAAAAACAAACCTAATCCATAGATGCTGCACCTTACAATTTACAGGCTTAAAGGATCCGCTACTACACTGCTTTAGAGGTTTTGTGGAGGCCATGCCTCTATAGGTTGTGTTACCTACATGATGTAAGAAAGTTCTCTAACAACTAATCATGGCCTTAAAAGAGTTCATGGTCAACATACTTTTTCCCCATGCGTCCCGTGACCCAGTGCAGGACTTTACAGTTTTCTCACAGCATGGAAAGTGAGATGAGGTACTATGCACTGGATCCTGTTGTCCTAGAATGATAAAGGGCCCCTATCCTCTATGCACATCTACTATAATGCATTTGGAAAGTCTTCAGACCCTTCTACTTTTTCACATTTTGTTATGCTGCAGCCTAGTGCACTTAATGCCCCATGACGAAATAGAAATCTTTGCTAATTTATTTAAAAGGGAAAACTAAAATATTGTGGTGACATAAGTATTCAGACCCTTCACCCTTCTTGACATCAAGGCCGCCCCCCGCTCTTGATGTCACAGCCACGCCCCCTCAATGCAAGTCTATGGGAGAGGGCCCACAGACTTGCATTGAGAGGGAGTGGCTGTGGCGTCACGAGCGGGGTACCGCTGTGACGTCACAAGCCTCCACCCCACATCGCCAGGCATCCGGCACGGAGCAAAGTTTGCTCTGTGCACCAGATGTCTGGGGTGCTGGAACCGAGATCCCGCCGCTGGGGACCCCCACGATCAGACATCTTATCTCCTATCCTTTGGATAGAGGATAAGATGTCTAGGGGTGAGTATCCCTTTAATACTTAGGAGTACTCTGGCAGCAATTACAGCCTTCAGTCTTTCTGGGAATGATGCTACAAAGTTTACACACCTGGATTTGGCTCTGTCAGGTTGGATTGGGACCATCATTGGAAGCTATTTTCATGTCTCTCCAGAGATGTTTAATTGGGTTCAAGTTAGGGCTCTTGCTGGGTCGCTTAAGAACATTCACAGAGTTGTCTCTTCGTCCCCATTTGAGGTCCAGAGCACTCTGGATTAAGTTTTCATTAATAATATCTCTGTACTTTGCTTCATTCACCTTTCCCGCAACACAGACCAGTCTCCCTGTCCCAGCTGATGAACCCCCCCCACAGCATGATCTTGTCACCACTGTGCTTTAGAGATTGTATTAGACAGGTGAAGGGCATTGCCAGTTTTTCTCCAGACATGACACTTGAGGCCAAAAAGTTTAATCTTGGTTTCATCAAACCAGAGAATCTTGGTTCTTTCTGAGTGATTTTTTTTATTTTATTTTTTGCAAATTTCATGCAGCTTTCTTGTGTCTTTCTTGTGGAAGTTTCTTCCATTTGGACAGAGGATCTTAGGGGTCTCAGCCAGAATTACCATGGCGTTCTTGGTCACCTTTCTTACCAAGGCTCTTCTATCTTGATTACTTAATTTATGGAGTGGCCAGCCCTAGAATGCTTCTTGGTTGTTTCAAACATCTTCCATTTAAGAATTTTGGAGGCTTCTCCACATCCGTGCCTCCATATAATCCTGTCTCTGCGCTAAAGGCAGTTCTTTCTCATGGCTTGGTTTTTGCTCTATTGTGCATTGTTAGCTGTGAGACCTTATATAGACAGGGCTGTGTCTTTTCAAATATTGTCCAATCACGGTGTAGGAACATCTCAGAGATGATTAAGGGAAATGGCAGGGGTAAATTTCAAGTTTCATAATAAAGGGTCTGAATACTTATGTGCATGTTAAATTTTAACTTTTCTTTTTTAATAAATTTGCTAAAACTTTCTTAAATTCTTGTTTTTAAATTTTCATTATGGGGTATTGAGTGCAACTGTATGGGGAAAACCTATGCTGAACACAAAGCTCTGCAATCTTTATCGTTTGAAGACAATTTCCCCTTTTCTGTTCACAACATTTTTTTAACACTCATATCATGAAATATTATATTCCTCTTAATGAAATGTGACTTTTATTCCCTAGTTGCAGAAAGCATTGGAAAACTCCCGACATCACTTATGCTAGTCTTCCGTATGACTTGAGATGACAGAATATTATGATGGCCCTACTTTCTATTAACAGTTCTTTATTGAAGGAAGGAATCCAAAGTAAATATTGCTATACTTTTTATGAATATCAGTGTGGGAAATGGGCCTTTTCTAGAGAGGGGGGACATGCTGATAACAGTAAATATATTGTATGTTCTGGTCTTTCTATAAACTGTAGTATTTACCCAGCAAAAGATCTGACCTTTAATGGAAGAGGTCCACTCAGTCATAGACAGCAGAGGCAAAGACGGACAGCACAGATGGTCAAAAAGAACTATACTTATCACCCTATATAAGGAGCAGTGTTCTTCTGACTGGAGGAGGCCTGGACGCATAAAACTCTGTTGTTACCAACTTGAGAGAACAGATATAACATTACAACATTCTACAATAGCCAGAGATGTAGCAAGATAGCTTTACCATTTTAAAGGAAAGTGGTCATCCTGTTCCCCCACACTAAACCCAATACACTGGGTTATAGTGTGGGTGAACAGGAGATCGATGCGTGGTCTCCAAGACTTCCAACAGTCAGCAGACGTAAGGCAACATTTGCATTGCCCTTGTGCTCCATCCCTTTCTGGGACCGTTCAGCTCTTTTGGGTCAGAGCACAACCGACTCCACCGGGTCACCACCAGGTCTCGATGGATCACATTGACTTGAATGTGGTTTGTCTGGGATCCTGTAGTTTACCAGAGTTTAGCGGAGATAAAAAATCTCTGCTAAACTCTGTTCATTTTGACAGATTGTCGACAGAGCTCCCTTTAGTGCAACTTCAATGTAAAGCTATATAACCTATACAACAATGCGGGTATTAACCCATAAAGTCACAACACCATGTATAGGAAATACAGTATATAATTCAATTTATTGAATAATAAGAACATTTACGTTTATTCAAAAAATCATTAAAATTGTGTAGAGACAACAAATAAACTGGAGGACATACACAAAGACAGTGAAAGGATAAGAACACTCACAAAAAATGTATATACCAATCACATATGAGAACCATAAAGTGCACAGTGCCAGATGGCAGTGTGAACAGTAATATGTAAACAATATGCAGCTAATGGCAGCTTAAAAAAAGATAGTGTTACACCACCTACTAGATGTACTATAAGCATAAGATTAAGTGCAGAGTTTAAATAGATTTTACACTGAAAGTACAGACTATAAAAAAAAAGAGCTATAGACATAAAAATGCAGATATTACCAGAAGTGGCAGAGTGACAAATCCCTGTGGTTCACCCTGACGTGCACGTTTCGTCCCTTCATCAGGTGGGGAACCTGGCCTATGCATTTATCTTACTGAAAGGTCAATATCAATATACATATCAAAAAGTGTTGGCCAAACAAACCAGTTTTAGCAGGACCAGATGACTGACTAATGTGTATGGGGTCTGCCCAGATGATGACGGCCAGGAAAAGGGTCAGGTATGTAAAATTAGGATCAGGCATGTTAAACACTCAATCCTTTTGTTTTCCATAGAGATAAGCAGTCTGGCAGCAGCTTTCTCTCCTCTCCCCATTGAAATTACATGCATGTTTGGCTGACATGAGGTTGCAGGTGTTAGGACAAATAGCTTTCAGCCTAATGAGCATTGAGCACTCACTATCTTAAACCTAACCTGGATGTCAATGCAAATATTTCCTGTACTGTATATAAATCAAGGAGCCCAAGCTGTCTGGGGCTGACAGAAGTAGATAGAAGATATAATGTATACTAGTGGCCAAAAGTTTTGAGAATGACACAAATTTTGTTTTTCATAGTCTACTGCTTCAGTGTCAGATGTTTCCAGGTCCCTGAAGTATGTGTATTAACAAATATATCAAGTTCTTGCAAACACTCAGTATTTACATTGCTGACCATTCTTTTTTAAGACTTTTGCAGTTCGCCCTGGCATGCTGGCTGAGGACAATTCATTCTTGCTAAGTCAGTGCTTGGAGATTATCACAATTTCTGTGTTTATGTTTGTCCATCTGCTTTTTTAAGGATTGACTATAGATTTTCAATGAGATTAAGATCTTGGGAGTATCCTTTTGGCTTGTGCAACGGTTTCCATTATGCTGTGAAATCACTGTTTGTCATCATATTGCTCCTGGATGGTTGGGAGAAGATGTAAATAATTAATTGTATCTCAACATCCTTGTCACGATGCCGGCTGGCAGGAGGTGGATCCTCTGTGCCAGAGAGGGATTGGCGTGGACCGTGCTAGTGGACCGGTTCTAAGTCACTACTGGTTTTCACCAGAGCCCGCCGCAAAGCGGGATGGTCTTGCTGCGGCGGTAGTGACCAGGTCGTATCCACTAGCAACGGCTCAACCTCTCTGGCTGCTGAAGATAGGCGCGGTACAAGGGAGTAGACAGAAGCAAGGTCGGACGTAGCAGAAGGTCGGGGCAGGCAGCAAGGATCGTAGTCAGGGGCAACGGCAGGAGGTCTGGAACACTGGCTAGGAACACACAAGGAAACGCTTTCACTGGCACAATGGCAACAAGATCCGGCGAGGGAGTGAAGGGGAAGTGAGGTATAAATAGGGAGTGCACAGGTGAACACACTAATTGGAACCACTGCGCCAATCAGCGGCGCAGTGGCCCTTTAAATCACAGAGACCCGGCGCGCGCGCGCCCTAGGGAGCGGGGCCGCGCGCGCCGGGACTGGACAGACGGAGAGCGAGTCAGGTACGGGAGCCGGGATGCGCATCGCGAGCGGGCGCCACCCGCATCGCGAATCGCATCCCGGCTGGAGACGGTATCGCAGCGCACCGGGTCAGTGGAGCTGCCCGGAGCGCTGCGGTAGCGAGAGTGAAGCGAGCGCTCCGGGGAGGAGCGGGGACCCCCCCCCTTGGGTCTCCCCCTCTTCTTAGAGCCTGAGAACCTGAGGAGCAGACTTTTGTCTAGGATATTGTCCTCAGGTTCCCAGGATCTCTCTTCAGGACCACAACCCTCCCAATCGACCAGAAAAAAGGTTTTCCCTCTGACCTTCTTGGAGGCCAGTATCTCTTTAACGGAGAAGATGTCCGAGGAGCCGGAAACAGGAGTGGGAGAAACAAACTTGGGAGAGAAACGGTTGATGATAAGTGGTTTAAGAAGAGAAACGTGAAAGGCATTAGGAATTCGAAGAGAAGGAGGAAGAAGAAGTTTATAAGAGACAGGATTAATCTGGCACAAGATTTTGAAAGGACCAAGATAGCGTGGTCCCAATTTGTAGCTAGGGACACGGAAGCGGACATATTTAGCGGAGAGCCATACCTTGTCTCCAGGAGAAAAAATGGGGGGAGCTCTTCTTTTTCTATCAGCAAACTTCTTCATACGTGATGAAGCCTGTAAAAGAGAATTTTGGGTCTCTTTCCATATGGTGGAAAGATCACGAGATATTTCATCCACAGCGGGCAAACCAGAGGGCAAGGGAGTAGGGAGGGGGGGAAGAGGGTGACGGCCGTACACCACAAAAAATGGGGATTTGGAGGAAGATTCAGAGACTCTGAAGTTATACGAGAATTCGGCCCATGGTAGAAGATCTGCCCAGTCATCCTGGCGGGAGGAAACAAAATGGCGTAAATAATCACCCAGGACCTGGTTAATTCTTTCTACTTGCCCATTGGATTGAGGATGATATGCAGAGGAAAAGTTTAATTTAATCTTGAGTTGTTTACAGAGAGCCCTCCAGAATTTTGACACGAATTGGACGCCTCTATCCGAGACGATCTGCGTGGGCAACCCGTGAAGACGAAAAATGTGTACAAAAAATTGTTTTGCCAACTGAGGCGCTGAAGGAAGACCAGGAAGAGGGATGAAATGTGCCATCTTGGAGAATCGATCAACGACCACCCAAACAACAGTGTTGCCACGGGATGGGGGTAAGTCTGTAATAAAGTCCATACCAATCAGAGACCAAGGCTGTTCGGGGACAGGCAGAGGATGAAGAAGACCAGCGGGCTTCTGGCGAGGAGTCTTATCCCGGGCACAAACAGTGCAGGCTCGTACAAAATCCACAACATCCGTCTCCAGAGTCGGCCACCAATAGAAACGAGAGATGAGTTGCACGGATTTTTTGATACCCGCATGACCTGCGAGATGGGAGGAGTGACCCCATTTGAGGATTCCGAGGCGTTGGCGTGGAGAAACGAAGGTCTTCCCTGGAGGAGTTTGCCTGATGGAGGCTGGAGAAGTGGAGATCAGGCAGTCGGGGGGAATGATGTGTTGCGGAGAGAGCTCTACTTCCGAGGCATCCGAGGAACGAGAGAGGGCATCGGCCCTAATGTTCTTGTCGGCAGGCCGAAAGTGAATTTCAAAATTAAATCGGGCAAAGAACAGAGACCACCTGGCCTGGCGAGGATTCAGCCGTTGGGCAGACTGGAGATAGGAGAGGTTCTTGTGATCGGTGTAAATAATAACTGGAAATCTTGATCCCTCCAACAGATGCCTCCATTCCTCAAGTGCTAATTTAATGGCTAGAAGCTCTCGGTCCCCGATAGAGTAGTTCCTCTCAGCCGGAGAGAAGGTTCTAGAAAAAAAACCACAAGTAACAGCATGCCCGGAAGAATTTTTCTGTAGAAGGACCGCTCCAGCTCCTACAGAGGAGGCATCAACCTCCAATAGGAAGGGTTTAGATGGGTCAGGTCTGGAGAGCACGGGAGCCGAAGAAAAGGCAGACTTGAGCTGTTTAAAGGCGTCTTCCGCTTGAGGGGGCCATGACTTAGGATTGGCATTCTTTTTGGTTAAAGCCACGATAGGAGCCACAATGGTGGAAAAATGTGGAATGAATTGTCTGTAATAATTGGCGAACCCCAAAAAACGTTGGATAGCACGAAGTCCGGAGGGGCGTGGCCAATCTAAGACGGCAGAGAGTTTGTCTGGATCCATTTGTAGTCCCTGGCCAGAGACCAAGTATCCTAGGAAAGGAAGAGATTGACATTCAAACAGACATTTCTCCATTTTGGCATAAAGTTGATTGTCACGAAGTCTCTGAAGAACCATGCGGACATGCTGGCGGTGTTCTTCTAGGTTGGCAGAAAAAATCAGGATATCGTCCAGATATACAACAACACAGGAATATAAGAGATCACGAAAGATTTCATTAACAAAGTCTTGGAAGACGGCAGGGGCGTTGCACAGGCCAAAGGGCATGACCAGATACTCAAAGTGTCCATCTCTAGTGTTAAATGCCGTTTTCCATTCATCCCCCTCTCTGATGCGGATGAGATTATAGGCACCTCTTAAGTCCAGTTTGGTAAAGATGTGGGCACCTTGGAGGCGATCAAAGAGTTCAGAGATGAGAGGTAGGGGGTAGCGGTTTTTTACAGTGATTTTATTAAGACCGCGGTAGTCAATGCAAGGACGTAGAGAGCCATCTTTTTTGGACACAAAGAAAAATCCGGCTCCGGCAGGAGAGGAAGATTTGCGGATAAAGCCCT
This sequence comes from Hyla sarda, assembly GCF_029499605.1. Taxonomy (NCBI): domain Eukaryota; kingdom Metazoa; phylum Chordata; class Amphibia; order Anura; family Hylidae; genus Hyla; species Hyla sarda. The sequence continues at coordinate 54,160,597 of NC_079200.1, forward strand.
TCTTAAAATTTTCCTGGATATACTCAGACATAGCAAGAGTCTCTGGGACAGAGAGAGGATAAATTCTGCCCCGGGGTGGAGTAGTGCCCGGGAGGAGGTCAATGGGACAGTCATAAGGCCTGTGAGGAGGTAAAGTCTCAGCTTGTTTTTTGCAAAAGACATCCGCAAAGTCCATATAGGCCTTAGGGAGACCGGTTACAGGAGGCACCACAGGGTTACGGCAGGGAGTACTGGGAACCGGTTTAAGACAGTCCTTGGAACAAGAGGGGCCCCAACTCTTGATCTCCCCAGTGGACCAATCCAGGGTAGGGGAGTGGTGTTGAAGCCAGGGTAGTCCAAGGAGAATTTCGGAAGTGCAATTGGGGAGGACCAAAAACTCAATTTTTTCATGGTGAGGTCCGATGCACATTAGGAGGGGCTCCGTGCGGAAACGTATGGTACAGTCCAATCTTTCATTGTTAACACAATTGATGTAGAGAGGTCTGGCGAGACTGGTCAGCGGGATGTTGAACCTGTTGATGAGAGAGGCCAAAATAAAATTTCCTGCAGATCCGGAATCCAAGAAGGCCATAGTAGAGAAGGAGAAGGTAGAGGCAGATACCCGCACAGGCACAGTAAGACGCGGAGAAGCAGAGTTGACATCAAGGGCTGTCTCACCTTTGTGCGGGGTCAGCGTACGTCTTTCCAGGCGGGGAGGACGGATAGGACAATCCTTCAGGAAGTGTTCGGTACCGGCACAGTACAGGCAGAGATTCTCCATGCGGCGTCGTGTCCTCTCTTGAGGTGTCAGGCGAGACCGGTCAACCTGCATAGCCTCCACGGCGGGAGGCACAGGAACGGATTGCAGGGGACCAGAGGAGAGAGGAGCCGGGGAGAAAAAACGCCTTGTGCGAACAAAGTCCATATCCTGGCGGAGCTCCTGACGCCTTTCGGAAAAACGCATGTCAATGCGAGTGGCTAGATGAATGAGTTCATGTAGGTTAGCAGGGATTTCTCGTGCGGCCAGAACATCTTTAATGTTGCTGGATAGGCCTTTTTTAAAGGTCGCGCAGAGGGCCTCATTATTCCAGGATAGTTCTGAAGCAAGAGTACGGAATTGTACGGCGTACTCGCCAACGGAAGAATTACCCTGGACCAGGTTCAACAGGGCAGTCTCAGCAGAAGAGGCTCGGGCAGGTTCCTCAAAGACACTTCGAATTTCCGAGAAGAAGGAGTGTACAGAGGCAGTGACGGGGTCATTGCGGTCCCAGAGCGGTGTAGCCCATGACAGAGCTTTTCCAGACAGAAGGCTGACTACGAAAGCCACCTTAGACCTTTCAGTAGGAAACTGGTCCGACATCATCTCCAAGTGCAGGGAACATTGAGAAAGGAAGCCACGGCAAAATTTAGAGTCCCCATCAAATTTATCCGGCAAGGATAGTCGTAGGCCTGAAGCGGCCACTCGCTGCGGAGGAGGTGCAGGAGCTGGCGGAGGAGATGATTGCTGAAGCTGTGGTAGTAGCTGCTGTAGCATCACGGTCAGTTGAGACAGCTGGTGGCCTTGTTGCGCTATCTGTTGTGACTGCCGGGCGACCACCGTGGTGAGGTCGGCGACAACTGGCAGAGGAACTTCAGCGGGATCCATGGCCGGATCTACTGTCACGATGCCGGCTGGCAGGAGGTGGATCCTCTGTGCCAGAGAGGGATTGGCGTGGACCGTGCTAGTGGACCGGTTCTAAGTCACTACTGGTTTTCACCAGAGCCCGCCGCAAAGCGGGATGGTCTTGCTGCGGCGGTAGTGACCAGGTCGTATCCACTAGCAACGGCTCAACCTCTCTGGCTGCTGAAGATAGGCGCGGTACAAGGGAGTAGACAGAAGCAAGGTCGGACGTAGCAGAAGGTCGGGGCAGGCAGCAAGGATCGTAGTCAGGGGCAACGGCAGGAGGTCTGGAACACTGGCTAGGAACACACAAGGAAACGCTTTCACTGGCACAATGGCAACAAGATCCGGTGAGGGAGTGAAGGGGAAGTGAGGTATAAATAGGGAGTGCACAGGTGAACACACTAATTGGAACCACTGCGCCAATCAGCGGCGCAGTGGCCCTTTAAATCGCAGAGACCCGGCGCGCGCGCGCCCTAGGGAGCGGGGCCGCGCGCGCCGGGACAGGACAGACGGAGAGCGAGTCAGGTACGGGAGCCGGGATGCGCATCGCGAGCGGGCGCCACCCGCATCGCGAATCGCATCCCGGCTGGAGACGGTATCGCAGCGCACCGGGTCAGTGGAGCTGCCCGGAGCGCTGCGGTAGCGAGAGTGAAGCGAGCGCTCCGGGGAGGAGCGGGGACCCGGAGCGCTCGGCGTAACAATCCTATTACTTATCCTAATGATTCAGGAACACGTTGGTATTGAACAATGCTTTTTCCAGCATGATCGACACCATATCACCAGGCAAAATAACTAGGTGGCTTGGTAAACAAAATATTGAAAATTTGGGTTCATATCCAGAAAATTCCTCAGACCTTAATGGTCACCCAAGATAACCTCCAAGCACTGATTAGACAAGAATAGATTGTCATCAGTCTTGAAAAAGAAGTGTCAGTGTAAGTGTTCCCCCCTCCCCTCTGATCCCACCAGGGGGGCACCTCTGTCCCTTGCCCTCTTATCTGTTTGATGGGACCAGAGTGTCCCTTACATCCTGCTGCTTCAGAAGAGCCTCTGACTTCAAAGGAGATGTAAACAAACAGCCAGACACCCAATAAAATGCAATACACAAGAAGGATACACCGTCTGAATGACCTCTCACCCATGTCTTCGATAATACATAGATACAATTATAATTTATAATACACATATAGGATTTTAATAATCAGGCCTTGGGCCTGACAATAAGCTATGTACAAAGGTTATTAGGATGTTTAGACTGAATAGGACCTTCCTAAGGTCATGTGATATAGTCATGTGATATGTGATCACCTGATACCCAGAGTTCCAGAGGCAAAGGTAACAACAGGCAACCAGCTACCAAAGGGCCTTTAGTCCTGCCCCCTGCTATATAATGGGCTGTTGTCTCCACACTAGCTCTCTTCATTTCTGGACACTAAAGCAAGCACAAGTCCTGTACAAGTTCAGTCCAGTAAAGCTAGGCAAAAGCCTACAAGTCTGCAGCCACATCTAATCTGTAAGTCTTCTATGTCTACAAGTCAAGTCTCTACTGTCCCTACTAAAGTCCTAACAGTAGCACAGTGGCCTGCATCATTATTATTATTATTATTATTGCAACTACAAGTCTAAGCAAGCCTGAGAGGTTCCCTGTGTCCCGGTCACCTCAGTGGAAGTTGGCTATCTGTAAAGACTGTTATACTGCCTTCTTCAATAAAGTTCCAGTTGCATCAAAACCTGCTTTGGACTCTCATTTAATCTATGCCATTTTGGGTTGGTTGTCAGCGGTGCCCTACACCATACAACCACATAATGGCACAACAGTCACTAGGTGTTAACAACATCTTGCCCCAGGGGTTAATACCATCTGATCCCACCACTCAGTCCGCTACACTCGTGGTCCCGCCATACACCGGTGGTGCACCACAATTTTGGCGTCACGAACAGGATACGGGTGTGTGCCTTAACTACTCAACCTCCAGGCCACCCGCAACAAGATACGGGTGTATACCGTTGCCCCAAAAGCCATTAGTCCTCCCCCTATTCAGAAATGTGTTTAGAGAATTGTCCAGAATTGTCGCAAGCTGCAACGGAGATTGCACCCAAAAGTGTACGGGACATTGTCTGTGAAATTGTGCTTTGCCGGGGCGCTAAAAAAAGTAAGGGGGGAGGTGAAAAATACTGTATTGCTGCCATGTATAAAATTCGGGCCGATGCCATGCTACGTGCTCCAGGCGAGGCCGCATTTTCGACACCTTCTTCCACTTCTAGCCCAGAGAGAGAGACCCAGGCCCTAAAAGCTGCTGAAGCTACTGCACGCCCGCAGTCAACCCCTCTACCCAGATGGTTGTTCGGAGATTAGCCTGCATCAATCCAGTATATGAGGGAGCAAGTTGAACGCTGCGTCTAAAGTGAAAGTAAACCATTGCCGGTTAGCTCAGGGGGCTGTTCGGGATCGCTGCATCCCGAACAGCTTACAGGACAGCAGGAGGGTCCCTACCTGCCTCCTCGCTGTCCGATCGCCGACATGACTGCTTAGTGCCTGAGATCCAGGCATGAGCAGTCAAGTGGCAGAATCATTGATCAATGGTTTCCTATGAGAAACCATTGATCAATGTAAAAGATCAGTGTGTGCAGTGTTATAGCCCCCTATGGGAGCTATAACACTGCAAAAAAAAAAAGTGGAAAAAAAAGTGAATAAAGATCATTTAACGTGAATTCAGGTAGAAGAAACAGACATGGTCGCACATCTACATATTGCAATTTGATCTAATTGCTTCTCAGCATAAATTCAAAAACTAACAGGTTGTTAGTATACATTTTGATCAAAAGGTACAAGCCCACTCGCCACGTCAAGGCCACCTAATTAGAGTGGGTCCCTAACGTCCCTAGCATAAAATGGCGTAGTGCTGGGCGGCGACCACCACCGCCGCGACACCAGTGCCCACAGGGGGAACGACCCACTGGCAGAGCAGCCCCAATGCCACTCAAACCAGTCCATGGGTCGCACCTCCTCACAGACATGGCGCCACGGCAGCAACGGACGCCGCACAGCACCACACCAGTGTGAATAGGGTGTAAAAGCTCACTTACCATGCGCTCCCAGTCAGACTGGGAGGCTGCTAGGAAAGAAAAGGCCCTTGTGTAGCTAACTACTACTTATAGGGTTTGGCTGAGGAGGTGGGGAAGAGTGCAGACACATGTTAAAACAAAAAAAAAGGAGGAGATAGAAAACACAATGTGAATTCAGGTAGAAGAAACAAACATGGTCGCACATCTACATATTACAATTTGATCTAATTGCTTCACAGCATAAATTCAAAAACTAACAGGTTTTTGATCAAAAGGTACAAGCCCACTCGCCACGTCAAGGCAACCTAATTAGAGTGGGTCCCTAACGTCAGTGTCAGGTTAGGGACCCACTCTAACGAGGTAGCCTTGACGTGGCGAGTGGGCTTGTACTTTTTGATCAAAATGTATACTAACAACCTGTTAGTTTTTGAAATTATGCTGAGAAGCAAGTAGATCAAATTACAAATGGTGGATGTGCGGCTGTGTTTCTCTGTTTGTGTTGCACATTTGTAGTCTCCCCCTTCTTCCACAGCCAGCACTCCACTCCACCCATTTGGCCCAGGCGTTTTTAATTAACAGGAAACTGCATGAGGGTTTCCTCCTACCATTCTACCAGCCCTCTGGCAGTGAGCACATGGTAGGTTTCATACTGGCGTGGTTCTCTGTGGCGGCCATTGTTTCTGTGATGCTTTGTCTGTGGGGTGGAGTGACCCAGAGCCAGGGGCTTGGTCGGGCAGTAGTGGGGCTGCCTGGCCACTGGGTCACTCCCCCCATTGGGCATGGGGTCTCGGAGGCAGTGGTCGCCGCCGGGGGCTACGCCAGTGTCAGGTTAGGGACCCACTCTAACGAGGTGGCCTTGAGGTGGCGAGTGGGCTTGTACTTTTTGATCTAAATGTATACTAACAACCTGTTAGTTTTTGAAATGATGCTGAGAAGCAAGTAGATCAAATAAAAAATGGTGGATGTGCGGCTGGGTTTCTCTTTTTGTGTTGCACAAAGATCATTTAACCCCTTCCATAATAAAAGTTTGAATCACCCCCCTTTTCCCATTTAAAAAAAAAACTGTGTAAATAAAAATAAACATATGTGGTATCGCCGCGTGTGGAAATGTCCGAATTATAAAAATATATAGTTAATTAAACCGCACGGTCAATGGCGTACGCGCAAAAAAATTCAAAATTCCAAAATAGCGTATTTTTGGTCCCTTTTATATCATAAAAAAATGAATAAAAAGTGATCAAAAAGTCCGATCAATACATAAATAAAAACTTCAGATCACGGCGCAAAAAATTAGTCCTCATACCATCCCGTATGCAGAAAAATAAAAAAGTTATAGGGGTCAGAAAATGACAATTTTAAACATATACATTTTCCTGCATGTAGTTATAAGTAGGGTATCATTTTAATGGTATGGACCTACAGAATAAAGATAAGGTGTCATTTTTACCGAAAAATGTACTGCATAGAAACGGAAGCCCCCAAAACTTACAAAATGGCATTTTTTCTTCAATTTTGTCGCGCAATGATTTTTTTCCGTTTTGCCGTAAATTTTTGGGTATAATGACTGATGTAATTACAAAGTAGAATTGGTGGCGCAAAAAATAAGCCATCGTATGGATTTTTAGGTGCAAAATTGAAAGAGTTATGGTTTTTAAAATGTAAGGAGGAAAAAAACAAAAGTGCAAAAACTGAAAAAAACTCTGTCCCCAAGGGGTTAACAGAGAATGTGCCCAGGCCTACTCACCCTGAGGAGGTTTGGCCTGACCACCGGGCACTGCCTACTCCAGTCACGGAGGGGTGGCCTGATCAACAGGCACCAACAAATGTGCCTCGGCCTACTCAAAATATCAAAGAGGTTCGGCCAGACCAACGTGCACCTACAATATCCCCAGTGGCGCAAGCTGCTGCTGTAAGTGTAGTGGTCACTGTCAGCCCGACCATTGTTCTGTCAAGATTAACCCATGGGGTTAACACTCATGTTAACCCCATGGAGGGGGTCCAGTCTCGCACTTCTAGATTTATGTCTCAACCTAGGAAGCATACAGATAGGCGAGGCTGGGAAAATAAAAGAGTGCCTGCTCAAAGTTGTGTACAATGACTGTACCTATTGTGGGTATATGACTAACTGTTCTGTACACAAGTACATTCTTATTGTTACAGGTTACTACATCAAAGCAACGTTTAAGAAGAGTACCTTTCGTCAAGCCAGTTTATCCTGCAACGTTTTTGTAAGTCTTGTGCCCGTCTACGGCCGTGATTCTAACCAGAGACTCCATAATGTATTGGTACTACTGAGCCATACGTGAACTTTAATGTATATATGGTAAAAGTAATACTTTGTGCACCATTTTCTACTCCAGGATATCAGGTGGATCTAACATGACCATATCAGTTATTGGGTTAGCTGTACTTAACCCTTATGTCTATAGGTAATATAAGTTATGCCTAATAAAATGTAATAAAGTGTAAATGGTTTACTGTACACATGTACAGAGTTGTATAAAGGCGCTCTAGTGATACCACATATGTGTGGTCCCAGCTCCACTGGGAGAGACGAGAAAACCCCCTTCACACTAACGCCTCACACAGCCAGATATCTAATGTTTACACATAAATTCAGTAAACATAAAACAAAATTCATGTACATCAGTCACAAACTTCAGTCAAATATATATTTGGGACTGTTAGTCATTAAAATGTCATATAACTAATGTAATTTCTTCTTGTCTTTGCGTGCCTAGGGTACTTTACTGGCCAGAAGGTATTCCTGTAGCTAACCAAATGCACGTACAAAAGTAAGGTAACAGAATGTCAAAAGTTATCTAGAGTAAAGTGTTCTCAAAGTAAGTGTGTAATGCCGATAGACCCTAGTAGCCAAGGCATTGGGCAGAAAGCCTCCAGCAACCCAATCCGCAACCAGTGTCTAACAGCAAAAGTAAACAGTGGTATAATGTCATGTCTAACAGCAAAAAAATATACACTAATTTCTTAGTGTATTTATAAGCATTGCTGTCACCATGCATACCAAATCTAATAATCTGATAGTCAGACAAATGTCAGTCATAGTCAGATGTATCATAGTACTAATCAAATGTCGCAGTACTCATAATGTGTGATGTCATAGTCATAATAAAATGTCGGATATAGTCCAGTGTCCTAAAATCTTATAGTCTGTCGGAAATGTATAGTCAGCTATGTCTGTTATATGCATAGTCCATAGTTATACCTACAAAAAAAAAGGGGGGTTATGTCATAAGTATAAGTCATGTTGTTATAGTCATAGGTATATTCATAATATAATGAATCCTTATCTCAAGCAAGTCCCAGAGTTATTATGTTCATCAGATTTGCAGAGCATGTATGGACATTATATACAGAGACTCTTATCACCCGTTCATCAGTTTTAATATTTGTTTCATCAGCCTGGATTTGGACGTTGTATGTAATGCTTCAGGACTGCATACGCCCCAGTGGCCATTTTGCTCCTCTCACTAAGGGGACAGACGTCAAGGGCGACTTATATTAAGTAATGGGGTTTGTCATGTCCCGGTACAGCACATGGTTCTTTACGGTTTCTAAAGTCCCCTAAGGTAGAGTCCCTCAAGTCCATAGGGCTCTCCTGCAGGGTCCCCCTAGGTCACTATTATGGTATTCTAGTGTATATTAATTATGTACATTTATTATAAGTATTGTACAGTGAATATAAGCTATGTACAAAGGCTATTGGGATGTAAATTTTAGCAGAATTTCTGGTGGAATTCTTTCACCGTGTGAACATAGCCTAAAAGTGTAAATACTGAGTCTTCACATAAACCTGATATATTTGTCCATAAAAGTTTTTTTTTTAAACTTATGAAATTCTCATAATTATACTTCAGGGACCATGGAAACATCTGACTAGAAGATCTAAAAATAGTGAAAACCAAAATGTGTATCAGACTCAAAACAATTTGGCAATCGTGTATATGGCCGCCTTTTTTCCCTGAATATACATGTCTTGCTGTCCGTGAGCGCACTCTTGCTCTCTCCCCTGCTGCTGATGGTGCCAGTGTTCGCATCGCGGGACGCACCCGCATGCGAATGCCGGGCAGTCACTTGCTTTCTCTGCTCTCTGTCCTCTCTGCTGTTCCTGGTTCTCGATGAGTGCGCATCCGCCCCTAAGGTGTGCGCCAACTCTTTCAGATTTAAAGGGCCAGCGCACCAATGATTGGTGCTTGTCTGCTCCTGAACCTTTTTAGCCCCGGACTTCCTCTTGACCCCTGTCGGATCTTTGTGCCCTTGTGCCTTAGAGTAAGCGTTACCTGAATTTTGTCTTGTCTTACCGTGTACCAGTTTTGCCTGCCTCGTTCCCTGACCACGCTTCCTTGCCGCCTGCCCTCTGACCTTCTTACTACATATTCTGACCTTGTTGCTGTGCCGCCTGCCCTGACCTTCTGCCTGTCCCAGACTATGAGTTCGTCTCATTCTATCTGTGCCACGCATCACCTCAACTGCTTTAGTGGACGAGTCGTATCAGGGGTAGCGACTTGGGAGCAGCGGGCTCTTGTGAAAACCACCAGCTCCTTAGACCCCGCTCCCTGGTACGGCTCAAGCCATCATCCACACAAGGTACAGCGGATCACAGTCGTTACAGTAAGATCCGGCCATGGAACCCGCTGAGGTGCCTCTCTCTGATGTTAAGGATCTTTCCACTATTGTGGCTCAAGAGTCGCAACAGTTAGCTCGTCAGCGGCAACAGCTGAATCAGTTGTCTGCCATGATGCAACAGCTCCTATCCATCCAGCAGAAACAACAGCAACAGCAGCAGCTGCAGCAGCAGCTCCTCTGGTGCCAGCACTTTCTTCCGGATCCAAGCTTCGTTTATCCTTGTCTACGAAGTATTAAAGAGATCCCAAATTATGCAGGGGATTCGTTACTCAGTGCTCTATGCATGTGGAACTGATGGCCGATCATTTCTCATCTGATTGTGCTTTCGTGGTCAGTCTTCTCTCGGGCAATGCTCTGGCCTGAGCCACTCCTCTCTGGGACATAAGCGATCCGGTGACTACCAGTCTGAAAGCCTTCCTTACAGAATTCTGCAGTTTCTTTGAAGAGCCTGCATGAGCTTCCTCTTCCGAAACTGTGCTTCTGAATTTCCCCGGCAAGGGGATACTTCTGTTGGCGAGTACGCTGTCCAATTTCGTACCCTGGCCTCTGAGCTAGACTGTAATGATGTAGCCCTGTGTGCCACCTTTGAAAAAAGGTCTCTTCAGCCGCGTCAAGGATGCTTAAGCAGCCCGGGATCCGCCTTCTTCCCTAAGAACGCGAACCAGTCCGTTCACGTCGTCTTCCCCATCTGATTCCGGTGTTAAAGCGGCCGCCATTTCCTCCTCCTTTATCTTCAGCCGAAGAACCTATGCAGGTGGATTGTGCTCATCTGACCCCGCAGGAGAAGTAATGTCATTGTGAAAAGAATTTGTACCTATATTGTGCCAGTCTGCAGCACTTACGTATCAATTGCCTTCTTCGTCCCCTAGGGAAACGCACGCACCTAGGGCACGTGGGAGAGGCGTCTCTAGGTGTGAATACATCCTCGCCTCGGCTATTCATGCCGGTTCAACTGACCACCTCTTCAGGAGTTTTGTTTCTTGCTTCTGCCTTTGTGGACTTTGACTCTACAGAGAATTGTATTAATGCCTCTCTGGTCCACAAAGTACCATCTCCCAGTTACCCAGCTCGTCAAGCCTTTGTATATCTCTACCATCAACGGGGAGTGTCTGAATTATGCGGTGCAATTCCGCAACGATCCTCTGTTGTTACTGCCTTGTGGGTTGTGGGTGCCTTGTACAAGGAGAGGATCAAGTTTTATGTACCACCCCATTGTTCTTCTGTGGTTCTTCACGGACTGCCTTGGCTGCAACTTCACACCCCGATTATTGATTGGCATTCCGGAGAGGTCTCCCACTGGGGACCTTACTGTCTGACTCGCTGTCTAACATCTCTACAACTGAAGTGTTCTATTCCTCCTACTTGTCTGTCTGGCTTGCCTCCTCCATACCAAGACTGCTGACGTATTTTGTGAAAAGCAAGCTGAGAGTCTACCTCCTCATTGATCATATGACTGTCCAATTGACCTTCTGCCTGACACTTCGCCCCCGCAGGGAAGAATTTACCACCTGTCGGCACCAGAAATGCAAACTATGACGGAGTATATCAAGGAGAATCTCCAGAAGGGTTTCATTCGAAAGTCCTCCTCTCCTGCTGGAGACTGATTTTTCTTTGTGGAAAAGAAGGATGAATCTCTTCGCCCATGCATAGATTACCGAGGACTTAACAAAATCACCATCAAGAAGCAATACCCCTTACCCTTGATCTCAGAACTCTTTGACCGTCTGCGGGGTGCCAAGGTCTTCACAAAATTGGATCTGCGAGGAGCATATACTTTAATCAGAATTCGGCAAGGAGGTGAAAGGAAGACAGATTTCAATACTTGTGATGGGCATTTTGAGTATTTAGTGATGCAGTTTGGACTCTGTAATGCTACGACTGTCTTCCAGGAATTTGTTAATGACATATTCCGGGACCTCCTCTACATCTGTGTTGTGGTCTATCTGGATGACATCTTGATCTTCTCACCCAACCTGGACGTACACCGTACTCATGTGCACCTGGTTTTACATCACCATCTTTATGCCAAACTTGAGAAATGCCTCTTTCAGAAGACGAGTCTTCCATTCCTTGGTTACATTGTCTCCAGTCAAAGTCTCCAGATGGATCCTGACAAGTTGTCTTCGGTACTAAACTGGACACGCCCTTCTGGCCTGCAGGCTATACAACGTTTTCTTGGATTTGCCAATTATTATAGACAGTTCATACCACACTTTTCCTCATTGGTTGCCCTAATTGTTGCTCTTACCAAGAAAAACAGTAACCCCAAGTCCTGGTCATGCGAAGCTGAAGAGTCCTCCTCCCGTTTGAAATCGGCATTTGCTTCTGCTCCAGTACTCTCGTGACCCAACCCTGAAAGTCCATTCTTCCTCGAGGTGGATGCTTCTTCAGTAGGAGCTGGTGCTATTCTGACCTAGAAGTTTTCCAGGGGTAAAACCGTGACTTGCGGCTTCTTCTCCAAGACGTTCTCGCCTGCTGAGAGGAACTATTCTATTGGAGATTTGGATCTCTTGTCCATTAAGCTTGCCCTGAAAGAGTGGCATCATCTTCTGGAGGGATCTTCTCATCCAGTCAGTATCTTTACGGACCATAAGAATCTCCTTTATCTTCAGTCCGCACAACGTTTGAACCCCCGGCAGGCCAGATGGTCACTATTCTTTTCCAGATTTAATTTCTCTATTCATTTTCCACCAGCGGCAAAGAATATCAGAGCCGATGCTCTCTCTAGGGCCTCAGATATTGTAGGCCTGGGAAGGCCTGATTACGGTTGCACCAGTCAATCTTCAATATGTTCCTCCTGGGAAGTCATTTGTACCTTCTTGTCTTAGACGCAGGGTGTTGAACTGGGGACATTCTTCCTTCCTGGCCGGACATACTGGAGTTCGAAAGTCCATTCAACTAATTTCCTGACAATATTGGTGGCCGAACCTAGAGCGCAATGTCACTGATTTTGTCCATTCCTGCATGGCTTGTACCTGTGACAAAACTCCTCGGACTAGACCCGAGGGCCTCTTACAACCTTTACCTATTCCGGAGTGCCCATGGTTCTACATTGCTATGGACTTCATTAGTGATGAGCAGCATTGGCCATATTCGAATTTGTGATATTTTGCAAATATATAGACGAATATTCGTCCTATATTCTCGAATTTCGCATATTCGTTATATTCGCATATGTCAATATTTGCATATTCGCGTATTCGAGGAAGAAAAGTGTGAGATGGTGGGCAACTTTACTATTGGTTGTTAGGGATGTTGTTGATAACCTCTGACAAGTGTATTTGCATCATTCTAATTGGCCCACAAGTGAAAAGAAGGAATATGCGAATATTCACATATGAGAATATGCGCATATGCAAAAAAGTTAATATTCATAATTTCGAATTTATAGCGAATATATTCACAATATTCGCAAATTTGCGATATTCCCAATAAAAATTCAAAATGTGAATATTCGTGCCCAACACTAGACTTCATCACCGATCTACCTTCTTCCGGTAACAACATGGTCATTTGGGTGGTGGTAGATCGTTTCTCTAACATGGCTCACTTCATGCCATTGCCTGGGCTTCCTTCTGCTCCATAACTGGCAGATCAATTTTTTCGACATATTTTTTCACCTACATGGTCTACCAACTCACATTCTCTCTGATTGTAGGGTTCAGTTTGTCTCCAAATTCTGGCAGGCTCTCTGCTCTCGCCTTGGGTTCAAGTTGGATTATTCTTCAGCATACCAGTCCAATGGCCAGGTTGAGAGAGTGAACAAGATACTTGGAGATTATCTTTGTCATTTTGTCTCTGCTCGGCAAGACGACTGGTCCAAATTGTTATCTTGGGCAGAGTTTTCTTACAACCATCAGGACTTTGTAGCCACAAGAACATTTCCTTTCCTCATTGTCTATGGTCATCATCTTTGCCCTTTTCTACCTTTGCCTTCCTTTTCTGAAGTTCCTGCAGTAGATGACCAGCTACGAGATCTTACGACTATCTGGCAAGAAACCCAGCGCATCTTACTTCTCGCTTCCTCTCGTATGAAGTCTCAAGCCGACAAGAAGAGAAGGCCTCCTCCGACCTACCTTGATGGTGACAAGGTCTGATTTTTGGCCAAATATATACGTTTTAAGGTTCCCAGTTATAAATTGGGTCCTTGGTTTCTGGGAGGTTAAGGAAATCTTGGCCACCAAAACCATTAAAGGGAAAAGATTCTTCCTGGTGGACTGGAAGGGGTTCGGTCCTGAAGAAAGGTCCTGGGAGCCAGAGGAGAACATTTTGGATTGGGATCTGGTCCCCAATTTCCTGTGGCCAAAAAAGATGAGGAGACCTAAGGGCTGGGGGTACTGTTACAGCTAGCACTGCAGCCAGTCTTGCTGGCCGTGAGCACACTCTTGCTCTCTCCCCTGCTGCTGGCGGCCTGCATGTAAATTACTTCTACAAAAAAAATATTTGTCTTTCCAGTTCTTATTAGCAGCTGTATACTACTGTGGAAATTATTTTCCCTGACGTCTGCAGCAGCACAATAAGGGGTTAACAATCCCCCCTGTGAGCTGACAGGACCTGTGGAATTTTTTATAATTACAACACACCACCTTTTAGTATAAATGGACCTTCCCCCTACCCCTCATTGAGTTTTTTCATGATGTGAGCAGGACAGTGTGTTATCTTCCTCCTAGCTTTTTTTTTTTTCTGCCGTCCTGAGTGACATCCACTAAGCTGCAGGCATAGACTGATGCGTTCTCTGGCAGCCGCGGGCATTATCTCGGCACGGACTCCCTTGCTGAGATCCTGGTTCGCTCCGCTGCAGAGTGCCGCTTTAGTGTGGGCGTCTGAACGCATCTTGCTCCTAGGTGCGCGCGAGCCAGCATTCCGGTGTATTATCGCAGCACGCACATGGCGCGATTGACGTCAGAGGAGGCGTGGTCACAGTCCAGACGGCATCTTCTAATATCCTTCTGCCAAACAGGAAAAAGCAAGAGCACATAAAGGTGCACACCACCAATTATGCAATAGGTACTTTTATTAGATCACATGAAAAGAAAAAAGTGTGTATATAACAAGATTAAAAACAATAAAAATGTGGGAGCCAGTAAATGCATGGCCTCCCAACACCATGGAGGAGGACCCCCAGAGAACTGGAGAATCCCCTCAGGGGACACTCGCATTCCTTATGCGCAAATAACACGAATACTCCTTAGTAACCTAGTACCCCAATACAGGTAAACAAATAATGTTAAAGAAATTGCACTAGTCCTAGCAGCAATATTTGACAAACAGAGTAATATAGTCATATAGTAATATCTGTGCAAAAAAGCTGGTAATAACAACAATGGTTGAAAGGTATAAAATATAAAGTCACAATACCCGTAGTCACAAGTTAATAATAGTATTAGTCTATCCGATCACAAAGGCGAAAAAAAGCAATAGTGATACATCACATGGTAGGTACAGGAGCGGGTGTCCCCCCAGAAACGGTCCCCACGCTTTGGTGGTCCCATCGCCAAAGGTGACTTCTTCAGCGACACAACCCTGAGGAAGTCACCCCCTGAGGAAGTGACCTTTGGTGACGGAACGCGTGAGGGGATTCTCCAGTTCTCTGGGGGTCCTCCTCCATGGCATTGGGAAGCCATGTATTTATTGGCTCCCACATTTTAATTGTTTTTAATCTTGTTACATACACACTCTTTGTCTTTTTCATGTGATCTAATAAAAGTACCTATTGCATAATTGGTGGTGTGCGCCTTTATGTGCTCTTGCTTTTTCTTGTTTGTCAATTGTTCTGTCTAGGAAGCATTGGTGGCATGCAGGTTGTGATTTACTTAGGTTGAGCCTACATTTTTTCACTCTAATTCTAATATTATTCTTTTACGCTGTGTTTTCTTTATCTACTGCGTGCTGTGGGTAAGGTAGCAGTAGTTAGGAACTTTAATATTTATATATTGTTTTTCTTTTCTCTCTATATAAAAAGCGTGGGGCGTGGCCTCCTTTGTTTGGTGCCAAGTATGGTATTTAAACTGAGCAGTGTCAGTCAGAAGGTCTCTTTGAGCCTGCTTCAATCAATTTGGTTGCTGCTACAGTGTTTCTTTCAGTTGGTCAGAAATTACTACTTCTAAAAGAGGTATGTCCCCCTTTTATTCCTTCTTGTGTTATCTACTATAAATAGGGGTTTATAGTGTATACAATGTAATCAAGGGATTCAGGCAGAGATTCTGCAGGAAAATCCAAACAAAAAAGAAAACATATTGCATGTAAAGATTGTCAGACACCTCTACCAGACGGTTACGATTATTTCACATGCCAATCTTGCCGTCCTCGTCTCCCAGAAAACCAAGAGCCCACAATTCAGGATGTAGTGGTGTGGGTTAAGGACTTTGTTGAAGGTTCTTTAAAAGAACTCCTAGAAAAAGATCGTGCTATGGCCCTTCCTCCCCTCCGGAGGGCTCATCTCCCATTTTGGATGAGGACGTTTCTATGTTAGAAGACAGAAATGCTTCATCAGAGGAAATGTCTGAAGAAGAATTTTTCAATAAAGGAAAGGTGTTTTTTCCTGCTGAAAAAGCACAAAAGTGTCATAAATTAGTGCAGACCGAGGGTCAGCCCAGAGATCAGGGAGAAGCTCCCTTGGATAGTAGAGGGCCAAGGGCTTTCAAGATAGATGTCTCTAACTCTGCCTTTATGCAGGCAGAGTGGAAAAAACAGAGAAGGCTTCTGTCACAGATGATGTATCCCTTGGAGAAACCCCAGTCAAAGGACTGGGTTTCTCCACCCAAGGTGGATACTTCTATAGCCAAGATCTCCAAAAGAACTCTAGTTCCGGTGGAAGACGGCTCAAGCCTTAAAGATCCTATGGACAGAAGGGTAGAGGTTGCTCTTAAGAGGTCTTATGTAACTGCTGCAAGTCAATCTGCTGTGTCTATTGCCTCTTCTGAAGTTTCAAATACTTTAAAAAAGTGGTTAAACAAAGCTCAGGAAGATATAGATAGAGGTGTCCCAAGGGATGAAATCTTAGCCTCAATTAAATATCTAAATCTAGTGGTTGACTAGATTTGTGATTCTGTAAGATCAACAGTTACGTTTTTCTTCTAAAGGTATGGCCTTATCTACTACAGGGAGAAGAGCATTATGGTTGTTCCCCTGGTCTGGTGACAACCCATCTAAGACTTTCTTTCTTTAGCCACCCGGGAGCCAGTACCCTCATCTCAGGAGGGGGAAGGAGTTTACTCCCCAGTTTTTCTTGTCCCCAAACCTTCAGGAAAATCATGACTTATTATAGATCTAAGATATCTAAACAGATTTTTAGTGAAGAACGCATTTCGAATGGAAATAATCAAGTCCGTCAGGCCTCTCATTTATCAAGGGGATTTTATGGCGTCTCTAGACCTAAAGGATGCCTACTTTCACATTCCTATATTTCCCGCCCACAGACAATATCTGCGGATAGCGGTAAGCATCAGAGGGAACATTGAGACACTTCAATTCAAGGTACTCCCCTTCGGGATAACTTCAATTCCATTCTTATTCACCAAGATGATATCAGCAGTAGTTGCTGTCCTCAGACTCCAAGGAATAAACATAATTCCTTATCTAGAAGATTTACTAATCATAGCCAGTACTTCCATTCTGCTCGAGGAGCAGGTAAGGATTACATTCTCTCTCCTGATAGAGTTGGGGTAGATTATCAACAAGGAGAAATCAAATCCTGTGCCAGCCACCAAAAAGCAGTTTCTAGGCTTTCTAATAAACTCTCAGGAAATTAAGATTTATCTATCCAACGCAAGAAGGGAACGTATACTGAAGGGGTATCAGTTTCTCAGGGTTCCTCGAGCTGTCACCTTAAGAACATTGATGAGTTTCTGGGTCTGCTATCCTCAGCAGCAGATGCAGTTCCATTGGATTTCTGGCATCTCAGACCCCTTCAGACAGAAATCATTCAGGAATGGAACAGAACCCCTTCAGGTCTAGAGACTCTCCCCACACTTTCTCCCAGAGCCAGGAACTCTCTTCATTGGTTGAGCCGGCTCAGAGTCTCTACTAGAGCCAACATTGCAAGTACAAACAACAGACGCCTCAGGATCCGGATGGGGAGCCCATCTTGCAGAGCACGCAGTGGCCGGAGTCTGGAATCCAACAGAGAGACTGCTGTCATCAAACGTAAGAGAACTAAGAGACATCTTTTAATCTCTAAGACATTTCGAGCCATTCCTTATTGGCAAAGCAGTCCGAATAAAGACGGACAACATGTCTGCAGTCCTTTACATAAACAAACAGGGCGGAACAAGATCACTAATACTACTTACAGAAGTAGTATGGGCAGAGGAAAGGATAACCAGGTTATCTGCTGTTCACATCAGAGGCACATTGAATGTTCCTGAAGACCGCTTAAGCCGCCAGATGACTATTCCAGGCGAATGGTACCTGAATCAGGATGTATTCCTGAAGATTGTGAATCTCTGGGGAAGACCTTATGGCCACCAGATTGAATGCCAAACTAACAACGATTTGCTCCCTTTATGCAGAGAATCAACCCTTTGCAATAGATGCAATGTCAATTCCCTAGAATTTCAGTCTAGCATACATTTTTACTCCCACAGCAATGATTCTCAGAGTCCAAAATAAGACAGGAGGGGGCTGCGGTCATAGCAATAATACCTTTCTGGCCAAAGAGAGCCTGGTTTCCGCTCCTCATGACCATGAGTCAGGGAATGTTCTGGGAACATCCCCTACAGAACAACCAGGGGCGTAGCTATAGGGGGTGCATAGGTAGCAGTCGCACTGGGGCCCTGGTGTGTAAGGGGGCCCAAAGCACATCTGCCCCATAAGAATCCAGTATTTTAATTGGCACATGGGGCCCTGTTGCAGATTTTGCATCGGGGCCCAGAAGCTACAAGTTACGCCTCTGAGAACAACCTAGTGTCTCAGGGGTCTCAGTTAGGTTACAACCTGAAATCCCTTTATATCAAAGCCTGGAGGTTAGTATGCCGCTTTTAGAGGCTGGAGGCTTTTCTGATCATGTCTTGAATTCCCTGACTCACTCTAGGATTGTCTCAACTTAAAAGACTTATTCCAGAGTTAAAACAGTTTTTTGTTCTTGGTGTGTAGAAAGAGGTTGTAATCCTTCTTCCCCATCTAGACCTCAGATTCTTGAATTTCTTCAAGACGGTTATGAGAAGGGTCTATCCACCACTACCATTCGTGTTCAGCTTATCTCCAGAAGAAACTATGTAACTTCCAGGAGGTTAAAGGTTTTTTAAGAGCCTTAAATAGACTAAGGCCCAAAATAACCTAACCAGTAACATGCTGGGATCTTTTTTTAGTATTAAAACAATTGTGTGAACAACCTTTTGAGCCTCTAGAAAATTCCGCTATGAAATTTCTTTCTTTCAAGACTGCCTTCTTGCTGGCCATTACCTCAGCAAAGAGAGTTACAGGCCTTAGCAGCCGAGGAGCCTTATTTATCTTTTCACTCATATAAAGTATTATTAACATTCCTTCCTTACTTTATTCCAAAAGTTCCTACTTTTCCTAACATTAATCAGATAATTACCCTTCCTCAGTATTCTCCTCCTGCTGATGAGGATGGTCAAACTGACTAAACTAGGCTTGATGTAGTAAGGCTTGAAGGTTTACGTTGACAGAACAAAGGAGTTCCGCAAGGACAAGAACTTATTTATTTCCTTTCAGGGAAATAAAAGAGGACAATCCGCATCCAAAGCAACAATTTCCAGATGGATTTCTGCTTGTATAAAGGAAGCTTATACAAGCCAAGGTTTACAACTGTCCAAAATTGTCAAGGCACATTCGACCAGAGCAACGGCCGCCTCTTGGGCAGAATGGAGTGCGGTGCCTTTGGAGCAGATTTGTGCCAGTGCATCTTGGTTCACGCAAATGACTTTTTTTTAGACATTATAAGTTAGATTCTTTGTTTGGAGAAAAAACACATTTTGCTAGATCAGTCTCAGATTCTGTAAAGAATACACACCCACCCAGGGATAATACTATTTAAATCCCATTATTGTGCTGCTGCAGACATACGGTGAGATAAGATTTATGTAGTTAATCTGTTTTCCCTAAGTCTCTCAGCAGCACAAGCTTCCCTCCCTAAGAATTTGTGTTTTTTTCTTATTTTACTTTACAAATAACTCAATGAGCGGTAGGGGGATGGTCCATTTATAATAAAAGGTGGTGTGTTGTAATTATTAAAAATTCCACAGGTCCTGCCAGCTCACCGAGGGGGTTGTTAACCCATTATTGTGCTGCTGACAGACTAAGGGAAAACAGATTAACTACTTAAATTTTATCTCCTTTTTGAATTTATTTTTGTCTTGTCCCCAGTGTTCTCTGCTGACATCTGATGCCCGTATCAGGAACTGTCCAGAGCAGGAGAAAATCCCCATAGAAAACCTATGCTGCTCTGGACAGTTCCTGACACGGACAGAGGTGTCAGCAGAGAGCACTGTGGACAAAACAAAAAAGTAATTAAAAAAGAAAAGAATTTCCTCTGTAGTATACAGCTGCTAATAATTACTGAAAGGATTAAAATTTTTAAACAAAAGTAATTTACAAATCTGTTTAATTTTCTGGCACCAGTTAATAAAAAAAAAAAAAAAAGTTTTCCACCGGAGTACCCCTTTAACCAAGAAGAGCATGTTATTTTTTCTCCAGGCCACAACCTGGAAGCAGCAGCTACAAGAAAATCTATCTTTGTTATTTTATTTGTAAACTGCCCCCTTAACACTACTGCCCTAGACACAGGCCCACGGGTGCCTAATGGAAAAGAAAGCCCTGTATATGCCAGCACATGACTGCTGTACCACATTACATGACCTCTGTCTTTCTATGAAGGTATAAGGGAGGTTAGACCCCCTCCGTATCTGGATGAAAAATAACGAAGCTCTAAATATTTGTTCCCACTGTGAAAATAATAACATGATTGCTATAAACTTTATTTACATTACGGTTTGATACCAATATAGCGATACAAAATAAAAAATACCTATTATGTTAACCATTTTTTAATTGTCACAATGTCCTCACTTTCCTTGTTTTTGTGACAAATTGTGAGCACCTGCGGTATTCTACAGCATGCAGAGAAGCTATCAGATTGCAGTGGTCAGTGCACATCTGGGGGGGGCTGAAGTATCATTCCATGTCCAAATCTATTATACGGATTCAAATCTGCTAAATCTTTTAAAATCTTTGACTACTCAGATGAACGCAGATAAATTACAAATTCCGGACTTTGAAATGAAGCATTTGTGAATTGTACTGTAATTTGATCTATTAACTATTTATTAACCAGATAAGTCAGATAGAAATAATAGTTATCTCAGAACTGGTGGAATGGTCCATTACTTGAGAGGTAACCACTTTGTATCCCATGTACATTGCACAGGTTCAGAATTCAGTAAAGCATTAAAGGGGCTTCTTCGGGCATTTTTAGGATAGGCCATCAGTATCAGATCCGTGGGGTGCCGACATCCTGCACCCTTGCCGATCAGCTGTTTGCCAAAACTGCAGCACCAGTATACACAATGAAAAGCAGTTACCCACCAAGGTCACTACATAATATTTGGTGCTGCCTGTTTCTGGCCCCATACAGGGCAGCACAAGTCTGGCAAACAGCTGATTGTGTGGGACCCCCACTGATTTATTTCAGACCCCCACCGATTTATTTCCCAGGAGTTGGGGTAGTTCCACCAGTTTTGATGGAGTTAAAGAAATTGGGACGTACAATTTGGGGTGTGGAGTATCCTACTGATCATATTTTGTGTTAAATTAATTTCTGGGAGAAGACAACTAAGGATAGTGAGGGGAGTGTTTGTCATCCTGCTGTATTGTTTTATAGTATTTGTATGGTTATTAAACAGGCCATATTGCACCGCTGGTTAAAAAAAAAAAAAACACTTGCCACATGTTATACATTAATCTACTGCTTCTCAACAAAATATAAAAAATTAACACAAGGCTTAAACTTGCCAACTTCAAGGCCACCTATTCCAAATTGGTCCGTAACCTAAACGGCATAGAGCGTTGTGTGGTGACCACCACTACTAGAACAGCAGCACTCACAGGGAGAGCAACCCAGCAGTCAGGCAACCCCAGTTCTGCCAGAGCCAGACTATGCCCCCAGCTGTGCCCCCCCCCCCCCCCCCCCCCTCTATACACATTACTGCATGAACAATACAACATAAGGAAAGGATTACAAATGCTCACCTTTTCACGTGCTCTGACCCAGCAGACTAAGAGAGAGAAGAAATAAAAAGACTAATTCTATTTTTCTACATTTGTAGTACATATAGGCTCTGTGCACTATAATTGTAATTTTGACTGATGTCATTAGTTGTGCCTTTATGAACCTGTGATCCTTTGTATACCTTGCCATTGATATAATACATCCTTTACAAGTTGATGGATAAACATGCAGTTGGCAGAATAGCAGCTGGAAATTCCCATCTCTGTGCACCAGGTTTCTTGGTTATAGACACAAGGACTAAGTTTATAAAGGAGAACTCCAGATCATAAAAATTGTCCCCCATAGTGCCGGCAGTAAAAAAATAAAGATGTACATACCTTCCTCCGCTCCCCCGGGGCCTCCGGTAACCGTCTCCGGTCTCCGCCGCAATCCACTTCCTGGTTGCCGGTGGTCAGATGAATCAGCCAATCACCAGCCGCAGCGCAGTCCGGCTCGGTCGGTGATAGGCTGAACGGCAGTGTGACATTTTCGGCCACGGTGCCAGTGTAGTGAAGAATTTTGTGTCCTGAAGTGTTTTCACACTGCCGCTCAGCCTATCGCCAACCAAGTCGGACTGCGCTGCGGCTGCTGATTGGCTGATTCATCTGACCACCGGCAACCAGGAAGTGGATTGCGGCGGAGACCGGAGACGGTTACCGGAAGCCCCGGGGGAGCGGAGGAAGGTATGTACATCTTTATTTTTTTACTGCCGGCACTATGGGAGACAATTTGTATGGTCTGGAGTTCTCCTTTAAGTCCTGAGAGATACTGTAGGCATAGGCGTGCGCACGGGGTGTGCCGGGTGTGCCCAGGCACACCCTAATCCAGTGGCGTTGCGACCCGGGTGCGGCCCGCACCGGGTGACACCAAGATGCTCCGCAGCACCCCCCATCTGTGCCCGACCGTCCTTCACCAGCCCAGACCCCCGCTCCCCCGCTGTGCGGTGCGCCTGTCCATCAGGCGCACCGCACAGTGCTGCCTCCTACTCCTGTTTGTGCCCCGCCCCGCTCCGCTCTGGCTCACCTTCAGTTGGTCCGGTCATGTGACGGCGCGTTACTGCCGTCACATGACCATCAGGACGTCACGCTGTATTCAAGGACGCCGGCCCCAGAGCGTGACGTGACGGTACGCGGCTCGCAGGATTACCGCGCTGAGTGAGTGAATGTTATTTCAACCTGCCTACTGGGTCTGGGGGGAGGGGGTTAATCTGGGGGGTACTGCATTCCTACAGGGGGGGAGAGGGGGTTAAACTGGGGGGTACTACCATCCTACTGGGGGGGAGGGGGGGGTCATCAGGGGGGTACTGCCTTCTAACAGGGTGGGGGGATAGGGTTAATCTGGGGGGTACTGCATTCCTTCAGGGGGGGAGAGGGGGTTAAACTGGGGGGTACTACCATCCTACTGGGGGGAGGGGGTCATCAGGGGGTACTACCTTCTAACAGGGTGGGGGGATAGGGTTAATCTGGGGGGTACTGCATTCCTACAGGGGGGGAGGGGGTTAATCTGGGGCCCCGAGTAGGCAGGTAGTACCCCCAGATTAACCCCCTCCCCCCCAGTAGGATGGTAGTACCCCCAGATTAACCCCCCCCCCCCCCCAGTAAGAAGGTAGTACCCTCAAATTAACCCCCTCTTCCTGCCAGTAGGAAGGTAGCACCCCCAGATGCTGGTGGCCTCCATGTCTATTTTGCTTTTGTAGGGAACTGTACTGCACCTAATGTGGCGTATTATACCGCACCTAATGTGGGGGAACATACTGCACCTAATGTGGGAACTATACTGCCGACCTAATGTGGGGGAACTATACTGCACCTAATGTGGGGAACTATATTGCACCTAATGTGGGGAACTATACTGCACCTAATGTGGGGGAACTATACTGCACCTAATGTGGGGAACTATACTGCACCTAATGTGGGGGAACCATACTGCACCTAATGTGGGGAAACTATACTGCACCTAATGTGGGGGAACTATACTGCACCTAATATGGGGGAACTATACTGCACCTAATGTGGGGGGAACTATACTGCCAGCCTAATGTGGGAGAACTGTACTGCACCTAATGTGGGGGAACTGTACTGCACCTAATGTGGGGGAACTGTACTGCACCTAATGTGGGGGAACTGTACTGCACCTAATGTGGGGGGAACTATACTGCACCTAATGTGGGGAACTATACTGCCAACCTAATGTGGGGAAACTGTACTGCACCTAATGTGGGGGAACTGTACTGCCAACCTAATGTGCGGGGACTTATACTGCACCTAATGTGAGGGAACTATACTGCACCTAATGTGGGGAACTATACTGCCAACCTAATGTGGGGAACTATACTGCCAACCTAGTGTGGGGGAACTATACTGCACCTAATGTGGGGAACTATACTGCACCTAATGTGGGGGAACTATACTGCACCTAATGTGGGGGAACTATACTGCACCTAATGTGGGGGAACTATACTAACTGTGTGCGTATATATATACATATATATATATATATATATATATGCACGCGCGCAGCGTGAGTTTGTGCTTTAGGGTGCACACCCTAATGCAATAGGCTGCGCACGCCTAGGACTGTAGGTGAGAGGTACTATGTTTGCATGCACCACATTTGAGGCTGGAGCTTTGTGTCCAACAAAAGAAAGTGGGTTTCCCACCAAGGTTTTGGTAAGCAGTTGTAGTTCCACTGAAACATTGACAGTAGTGACTGTGAGAATCTTCTGCTGGGCTGGGACTGCAAGGGTGCCATGTGTATCCTAAGTAATAGTGCCTCTATGAGAAAACTTGGGTATGGTAGATATATTCGGGGTATTTCTGGAAGGGAATCTCCCCTGGACTTCGACTCTGGCCCGTAGCGCTTCACCACATGCAGATGACACGATGTCAGGGTGTAGATAGTGACTATATTTATTTATTCACATGCAATGCAGGACAACACGTTTCCAAAGAAACACTCTTATTTTCAACAGGTCCAAGAAAGGAGAACTTGGACCTGATGAAGAAAAGAGTGTTTCTTTGGAAAATGACAACTCAACTTTCTTTGTAGTATACCGCAGCTGAGCAGTACTGGAAGGATAAAGATTTTTTAATAGAAGTAATTTACAAATCTAGCGAAGCAAAGAATGGAGCAAGGGATGTATCACTCACCAGGCAGGGATCTTTATTCTAGTCGAGCAGACATCAAACAGATCACAGGTAACAGGCGTGGGAGCTGCGGTGGAGGACGGGGCTTGACCGGAACAAGTTGTTTTGTGCGGCTTGCACACTTCCTCTAGCTAGAATGGCAGCTGCGTGCGCCGTCTCCATATTTGTAGAGGCGGTGCCCCGCAGTCGCCAGGCAACCTGGTATGCAACAGTATCGTGACAGTGCAAGTGGTCATGTGGCCAACAGTGAAACAACAACAAAAGACAAAAACAATAATAGTAATATCCTAAGCGTGGGCCTGTACATGTTGCTTACAAAAAAAGATCTGTACTCGTTGTGGTCATTTAAGCCGATGTTGCCAGTGACATTCAGCCGTGCGATCCATCGCGCTTCCCTTTGTAGCAGTGCTCTGTGCCGTGGTCACCTCCATTATGGAGGGGTAATACTCTTTCCAAGCCCAGAAATGTTAAATCAGTGTGTACTCCACCATGTACTTGGTTCATGTGTGCAATAAACCTGGTAGCTCCAGTTCCGGTCCGAATGGAACTTCCCGGAACCAGACCTGTAGCTGCCTAATGGTCTTGCAGACGTAGAACCTGACACAAGTGCAAACTAAAGCATACACCCCAAATGTAGATCTGCAAATTATCAATTTGTTAACTTGCGGGAACCAACCATCTAACTTAACGGTATTCCCTGTTAGCATATGTATGCAGTGTGGGCAAGACCTGCAGGAGTAGTTTCCCTTTAACCCCTTAACAACGTAGGATGTAAATGTACGTCCTGGTGAGGTTGTACTTGACGTACATTTACGTTCTATACATTACCACGAGCATTGGAGGGATGCTCGGGTCATGCTCGGCAGGTCCCGGCTGCTGACAGCAGCTAGAGACCCGCCGGTAATGGCCGACATCCGCGATCATGCGGATGTCCGTCATTAACCCCTCAGATGCCGTGATCAATACAGATCACGGCATCTGCAGCGCTGCGGTCACTAAAATGGATGATCGGATTGCCCGCAGCGCTGCCATGGAGATCCGATCATCCAGAACGGCAGACAGAGGTCCCCTCACCTGCCTCCGCTGCCTTCCATGGGTCTTCTGCTCTGGTCTGAGATCAAGCAGACCAGAGGAGAAGATGACCGATAATACTGATGAGTGCTAAGTCCTATGCATAGCACTGAACAGTATCAGCAATCGAATGATTGCTATGAATAGTCCCCTATGGGCACTATTAATGTGTAAAACTAAAAGTTAAAAAAAAGTTTTAAAAATCCCCTCCCCGAATAAAAATGTAAATTGTCCCATTTTCCCCATTTCACCCCCAAAAAGTGTAAAAAAATAAATTAAAAAACATTATAAACATATATGGTATTGCCACATGCGTAACTATCCAAACTATTAAAATATAATGTTAATGATACCGTACCGTGAACGGCGTGAATGTAAAAAAAAGTCAAAATTGCTGTTTTTCTTTTTACATTTTATTCTAAAAAAATGTAATGAAAGTTTTATATAGGCAAATATGGTATCAATAAAAAGTAAAGATCACAGTGCAAAAAATTAGCCCTCATACCGCCGCTTATACGGAAAAATTAAAAAGTTATAGGTCTTCAAAATAGAGCGATTTTAAACGTACTAATTTGGTTCAAAAGTTTGCGATTTTTTTAAGCGCAACAGTAATAGAAAAGTATGGGTAACATTTTAATGTTATGTCATGGATGTCATTTTTACCGTACATTGTACGGCGTGAAAATGAAACCTTCCAAAACTTGCTAAATTGAGGTTTCCTTTTTAATTTCCCCACACAAATAGTATTTTTTTGGTTGCGCTATCCATTTTATGGTAAAGTGAGTTATGGCATTACAACGGACAACTGGTCACGCAAAAAAAAAAAAGCCCTCATACTAGTCTGTAGATGAAAATTAAAAAGAGTTATGATTTTTTGAAGGCGAGGAGGAAAAAACTAAAACGTAAACATAAAATTGAGTCCTTAAGGCCAAAATGAGCTGAGTCCTTAAGGAGTTAAAGAGTTTCTCCGGTTACGCATGAGTAATACTGATGATCACTTTTTTGACGTCCAAGCCCAAGATTTGAAAAAACAGCTAATGGCCAGACAATATCCTGTGAACATCATTGAGTCTAGCCTTTCACGCGTAAAAAGTATGAGTATGAGTTGATAGATCCCATTTATTTGATCACAAGATGTGATGATTCACCTTCTCCCTAGCAAACTCCAACATGAACCAGAGGGTGGTGAATGCAATACGCCGCAACTGGTTCATTTTGGAATCTGAGCATGATCTCCAGGAGGTCACCCAACATCTCCCCCTTATTACCTTTAGGGAGAATGTCACCATAGGGGAAAAATTGAAGAGGTTGAAAAACAAGACAGACCCCTCCGACATCGGGTTCTAGCTGGTTAACCAAACACTCCTTAAAGGGAAACTACTCCTGCAGGTCTTGCCCACACTGCATACATATGCTAACAGGGAATACCATTAAGTTAGGAGGAGGTTGGTTCCATCAATTAACAAATTGATAACTTGCAGATCTACATTTGTGGTGTATGCTTTAGTTTGCCTTTGTGGCAGGTTCTACGTCGGCAAGACCATCCGGCAGCTCCAGGTCCGATTCCGGGAACATATGCTAACAGGGTTAATACTAGTGTTGCTCGCGAATATTTGCAATGCGAATTTTATTCGCGAATATTGCATATGAATTCACATATATTCGCGAACATAGCACTATATATTCGCAATTATGAATATTCGTTGTTTTTTTCACAGTACACATCACAGTGATCATCCCTCTCTGCTTCCAGCTTGTGTGGTGTAAAGAAGGCTCTAATACTACTGTGTGAGACTGGCGTGTAAATTTTCACATATGCTAAAAATTGCATATGCCAATTTTCGCATATGAAAATATTACGAATATGCGAATTTAGCGAATATATGACGAATATTCGTCCATATATTTGCGAAATATCGCAAATTCGAATATGGCCTATGCCGCTCAACACTATTTATTACCCACATGAACCAAGTTCATGGTGGAGTACACACTGATTTAAAATTTCTGGGCTTAGAAAGAGTATTACCCTTCCATAATGGAGGTGACCGCGGCAGAGCCCTGCTACAAAGGGAAGCGCGATGGATCGCACGGCTGAATGCCACTGGCAACATCGGCTTAAATGACCGCAACGAGTACAGTTTCCTCTTGCAATTTTGCCAAAGTTTATCCTGGTACTACCTGTACACAGGTAGTCTTTGGCTTTGGTATTTAGGCTTTGAGTAACGCTCTTCCTTGGGCACTGTGATCTAGGCGCTCAATAGTTGTTTTACGCATCTCACTCACTTCCTGCACAATGTCATTTTTTTTCCACAGGGGTATACCTACCTGTCCTAGCTATGGACCTTGTCAGTCATACTATATTCCTGCTTGCTCATTTTCATTTGCATGGCAATCTAAAGGTTGTAACCAAAATATCCAGTAACTGCAGCCTTGACATAACGTACTTGACATGAATCTTAAGGATTTGCTGACACAATGTAGTGTGCCACTCACATATTGACACAGTGATGGATATTATTGACACGTTCTGTACAGTAAATACGTCCTTTATAAAGATAAAGTTTACTTGCAGACTATTTAATGAGGATCTTATTATAGGGCTATTTAAGGAACATTAAGCTTCTGTTATTCATTATAGTTCCTGCCAATCCTTCAGCCAGTAAAAGCTACAAGACGTTTTATAATTCTTCTGATTTATCCAACAATTTTCTTTATGAATTGGATCCTTTCTCGGCAGGATTACCCAGTTATGGATAGTTTTTGCAAAATACACCGTCCCTTGCAGGGATTGTGACACTTCTCGCTGGGACACCTGCTGAGTGATTAATGAGACATTTTTGCAGCGCTTTCTTGGAATGTTCGCTCGTCTCCTTGAGGACTCTGGGGCATTGGAACACAACTGAGACAGAGGGTTTTATTCTGCAAAGTGTTTTGAGAAGACTCCATGTGAAATGATTGAGTTTGATTGCAAATTGATCTAAAACACAAAACAAAGTAACCCAAGAGTCCCCTGTGTGACCGGAGAATGATCAAAAAGATCACCTGCGTTTTTATTTTGGCTTTAATGTGCAATTTTTGGTAAGAAGACCATTTTGAAGACATATCGTGTAAATGATCTCCTCAAATTATTTACATGAGTACATACAACTGTGGCTTTATTTTTCCAAAACAGCACCACTCTTGTCCGTGGCTATATCTGGTATCACAGCTAAGCCTCTATTTTCTTTAGAGGGTGGAACTCAAGACCTTTAATATTCTTTACTAACCTAATGAGAATAGGATAAATAATGTGAGATGCAAAATGGTGCCAACAGAGCAGTTGCACCCAAATACAAAAATACCCATTGGCCAATCAGGTCATTAAGGGTTCTTGTTACATGGCTATGGTGTCTATAGGGTATACAGGATTTGTTTTTGCAGCTAGTCCAGGAACATGATTGTATCAGTTTCAATGGCTTAAGGGCCCCAGAGAGGTAGAGGGGGTACACTAGATAAAGAGAGAGAATGCACTTTTGTGGCACAGGAAATATAATGTGGGGAGGGCTTAGGGAAATTGTGAAGAGGGGCATCATATTTTGGGGAATAAGGCTGGTAGTGAATGCAGCAGGAAGGAGAAACATACATTTATTTCCCTTTCACTTTGAATTCACTTTTGCCTTTGGCTGAAAAAACTGCAGCTTCACTTTTACAAAAACTGATGTGTGCGACACCAGTGCTAGAAAACAGAGACAGATGGTCCATTGAACAGACACTAACGGATACTGTTGACTTTAGTGGGGTCCATTGACTTCTGGAGTCTATTGGGTTTCCATCTGGTGTTCCTTTATTTTCCAGGATTTGAACAGACAAAAAGTTACTGCTTGCAGTATTTTTTTTTCCACTCATATCCTGCAAAATAAACGGAACCTGCGACAGAGGTCCCTGAATGAAGCTACAATGTAAGTGTGTACTTAGCCTCACCGAGTAGCTACCTATAGGGGTAGCTTCCGTCCTTCTGGATGAGAGCTATTTGCATACTTTTTTCCCAATGAGCATTGCCTGTAAGACTCTTACCTTCAGACACTCCTGAACAAGAACCAGCACACCCCAAGAACAGGGTGATAAATACAAAAGCACACTGATTGTTCTTTTTCTCATCTACCCGGTCATATATTTTACCCTCATTTATACTATTATTTTCTTTTTATCTAAGAGCCGAAGAATGTGCTCTCAATCACCCAAAGTGCAAGAAAATGTGCAAATGTGTTACACTAAAAAATAGTGCACAAAGGATGCAGTCTATCGCAAGCCCTTCTAGGAAAGGAGAAAGGCCCCCGCCAACAAACCTTACCCTTCCCCTCCAGGCCAAAAGGCACCTGCCAGGTTCCAGGATCAATGTGCCTTTTTGCCGAGGCTACTAAGGGACCACAAATGCTCCCAGTGTCCACCTAGTTGTTAACCAAGGTATCTGCCCGCAGAGCTGATAAATGGTCAGTACCCTGCCCATGCAGGGATACCCGGGGTTTTTTAGGGAGGTGCGGAATCTGATGGTTACACACACCTTCCCTAGACCACCAGGAGGGACACCCAGAAGGGCTTCCACACCCTGACAATCCTGTGAACAAAACAACACGTTCTTCTAGGCTATTTACCATAGACACAATGGCTTTTGTACTGTCCTTCACAGGGGAAGTAAACTTCTTGTTGACTGTCTGACCCTCCATTCTGCAGGACACTCCTGGGGGGTGTCTTACAGCAACAGACAACATTCAGCGAAGAGTTCAGCTGAATAAGAGGTCACAGACCTGGAAGCTTCTGTAACAAAAATACTGAGCAGTTTTCACATTTCACATCTGGATTTTCTGTGCAGTGGAGCACTAAGCTTCCCATAAGCAGAACATCGTTAAAAATGAATGGCGAGTTATTTTCGTTCATCCAGTAAATTACCAGCACATAACCTCCTTTTACCAGATTGCACTTCTTGGAGTCTAGTGTTTGGATTTAGGTCAGACTTTCCAGTCTTACATATGTACCTCCAACAGCCCTAACACCCACCTCTTCACATACTATGAATCAGTGGACACGTGCCAGACCCATCCCTGTCCTATAAATACCAGTTTTCCCATTAGAGGTTCTGAAATCTTAAGGACACCCCAAATTTTGGACTGCAGATTAATAAACAATGTGTTACAGAACAGGGCTTTCCACATTCAGTGCACCTAACCTCAGGGTTATATAAAAAAAAGAGTTCAAAAAGACATTCCACCTGTTTACTCACCACTGATATTTAGTTATTACGTTATTTATGTATATAATAAAGAGCTGTGAGCAAAACACTAAAGGGGTGTTATTGTCACATATGTGGACTTACAATTGGTGAAGGCTAATCCAGGAAGTGGAGTCTAAGTAATCCCCTAAATGTTACCCTTATCCCTCACCAAGAGGTGCTGACTTTTCTGCAGGAAGATACCTAGTTTGCAGATGCAGAGTAATCACGTATTGGCAGCATTGGAGCTGTAAAAACATGGTAAGGAACACAGCAAGTGCAATCTTCAGGGGTTAAGGGAGAAAAATAGCCAGGCATAGCCAGAAGTCAGAACCAGGAATAGGACTATTAGTATCAAGCTTAATATGCAAAAACATGTTCCGGAATAAAAAGAAGACAGTAGTATGATGTCACCAGGATGAGTCATTGGCCCTGGCAGGACCAGCAAGAGGAGAGCTGCAACTGTAAGTGTACCTGTCGTTGACCAAAACCTTTTATGTAATGTAGGTAATACCATTATATGTATATTTGTAATATACCATGGTTACAAAATGTGAGGACCCGCAAGGCTCTGTACACTGAGGACAAGCAGGGCTCTGTACAGTGAGGAAAGCAGGGCTCTGTACACTGAGGACAGGCAGGGCTCTGTGCAGTGAGGACAAGCAGGGCTCTGTGCAGTGAGAACAAGCAGGGCTCTGTGCAGTGAGGACAAGCAGGGCTCTGTGGCTCTGTGCAGTGAGGACAAGCAGGGCTCTGTGCAGTGAGGACAAGCAGGGCTCTGTGCAGTGAGTACAAGCAGGGCTCTGTGCAGTTAGGACAAGCAGGGCTCTGTGCAGTGAGGACAAGCAGGACTCTGTGCAGTGAGGACAAGCAGGGCTCTGTAAAGTGAGGACAAACAGCGCTCTGTAAACTGAGGACAAGCAGGCCTCTGTACACTGAGAACAAGCAGGGCTCTGTACACTGAGAACAAGCAGGGCTCTGTGCACTGAGGACAAGCAGGGCTCTGTACACTGAGGACAGGCAGGGCTCTGTGCAGTGAGGACAAGCAGGGCTCTGTACACTGAAGACAAGCAGGGCTCTGTATACTGAACACAGGGAGGGCTCTGTGCAGTGAGGACAAGCAGGGCTCTGTGCAGTGAGGACAAGCAGGGCTCTGTGCAGTGAGGACAAGCAGGGCTCTGTGGCTCTGTGCAGTGAGGACAAGCAGGGCTCTGTGCAGTGAGGACAAGCAGGGCTCTGTGCAGCGAGGACAAGCAGGGCTCTGTGCAGTGAGGAAGAGCAGGGCTCTGTGCACTGAGGACAAGCAGGGCTCTGTGCACTGAGGACAAGCACAGCTCTGTGCACTGAGGACAAACAGCGCTCTTTAAGCTGAGGACAAGCAGGCCGCTGTACACTGAGAACAAGCAGGGCTCTGTACACTGAGAACAAGCAGGGCTCTGTACACTGAGGACAAGCAGGGCTCTGTACACTGAGGACAAGCGGGGCTCTGTACACTGTGGACAAACAAGGCTCTGTACACTGAGGAGAAGCAGGGCTCTGTGGTGTGAGGACAAGCAGAGCTCTGTACACTGAGGACAAGCAGGGCTCTGTACACTGAGGACAAGCAGGGTTCTGTACACTGAGGACAAGCAGAGCTCTGTGCAGTGAGGACAGGCAGGGCTCTGTGCAGTGAGGACAAGCAGGGCTATGTGCAGTGAGGACATGCAGGGCTCTGTGCAGTGAGGACAAGCAGGGCTCAGTGCAGTGAAGACATGCAGGGCTCTGTACACTGAAGACAAGCAAGGCTCTGTACACTGAGGACAGGCAGGGCTCTGTGCAGTGTGGACAAGCAGGGCTCTGTGCAGTGAGGACAAGCAGGGCTCTGTGCAGTGAAGACAAGCAGGGCTCTGTTCAGTGAGGATAAGCAGGGCTCTGTGCATTGAGGACAAGCAGGGCTCTGTGCAGTGAGGACAAGTAGGGCTCTGTACACTGAGGACAAGCAGGGCTCTGTATACCGAGGACAAGCAGGGTTCTGTACACTGAGGACAAGCAGAGCTATGTGCAGTGAGGACAAGCAGTGCTCTGTACACTGAGGACAAGCGGGGCTCTGTACACTGTGGACAAACAAGGCTCTGTATACTGAGGAGAAGCAGGGCTCTGTGGTGTGAGGACAAGCAGGGCTCTGTACACTGAGGACAAGCAGGGCTCTGTACACTGAGGACAAGCAGGGTTCTGTACACTGAGGACAGGCAGAGCTCTGTGCAGTGAGGACAGGCAGGGCTCTGTGCAGTGAGGACAAGCAGGGCTATGTGCAGTGAGGACAAGCAGGGCTCAGTGCAGTGAAGACATGCAGGGCTCTGTACACTGAAGACAAGCAAGGCTCTGTACACTGAGAACAGGCAGGGCTCTGTGCAGTGAGGACAAGCAGGGCTCTGTGCAGTGAGGACAGGCAGGGCTCTGTGCAGTGAAGATAAGCAGGGCTCTGTTCAGTGAGAACAAGCACTGCTCTGTGCATTGAGGACAAGCAGGGCTCTGTGCAGTGAGGACAAGTAGGGCTCTGTACACTGAGGACAAGCAGGGCTCTGTACACCGAGGACAAGCAGGGTTCTGTACACTGAGGACAAGCAGAGCTATGTGCAGTGAGGACAAGCAGGGCTCTGTGCAGTGAGGACAAGCAGGACTCTGTGCAGTGAGGACAATCAGGGCTCTATGCAGTGAGGACAAGCAGGGCTCTGTGCACTGAGGACAAGCAGGGCTCTGTGCAGTCAAGACATGCAGGGCTCTGTACACTGAAGACAAGCAAGGCTCTGTACACTGAGGACAGGCAGGGCTCTGTGCCGTGAGGACAAGCATGGCTCTGTGCAGTGAGTATAAGCAGGGCTCTGTGCACTAAGGACAAGCAGGGCTTTGTGCAGTGATTATAAGCAGGGCTCTGTGCACTGAGGCTTTGTGATACGCTACTGGCTCACACAGCAGAATGATTGACAAGCCAGAAGTCTGCACAGAGCTCTGCTTGTCCACCCACACTTCCTGTATTTGGACTTTTTTGACCCAAAAATATACACATTTTTAACCAATGTATATTGTACATATACATATAATGATATTATCTACATTATATAAAAAGTGTTTTTTCTAACGACAGGTACACCAGCACCTTGAACTAATGATGCACCTTGATCATGAGGCAGCTGGGAACAGGGAGAAGAAGTGCGTGACTATCCAGAAACCCTGAGTAGTTGATGCCTAAGTCCACAGCCACCGTAATATAAACATCACTGAAGTGAGTAGTAGTGTAATACAAGGGCCCATCCATGATCAGCTGAAAAAGGGTATTCGACAGCAGGGTATTTGTTTTGCAGCAAAAACAAAGTAGCTGGCACTGCTTACACCCAATAAATCCCACATTACTTGGTGCTCATATTTATACGAAAGCTCTGTGTTTTGACTTCGGTGGTGCTCTATTGAGAATTCACAGTGGTGTTTCTAGGGTTGGTGTCACCTGGTGCGGTAGAAAATTGTGTCACCTTCCCACCCAAGCTGCAACTCAGCAAATTCGACAACATATTTCCTTTAACAAAAACAGATTCACTTAATTGTGCTGCAGATGGCATGACACATTACCACTCAGCCAATCACTAGCCACAGGTGTGTCCCGCCTCAGATAGGGATTGGCTGAGCAGCAATATCACATATTGTCTGCAGCATCAGGAAGCAAAGTTCAGTGGAGACCGGACACATTTTTTGCAAAACAACCCCTAATAACTCCTTAAGGACACAGCAGATTATGGCCTCATAAGTGAGGACAAGCAGCGCTCTGTAAACTGAGGACAAGCAGGCCTCTGTACACTGAGAACAAGCAGGGCTCTGTACACTGAGAACAAGCAGGGCTCTGTGCACTGAGGACAAGCAGGGCTCTATACACTGTGGACAAACAAGGCTCTGTACACTGAGGAGAAGCAGGGCTCTGTGGTGTGAGGACAAGCAGGGCTCTGTACAATGATGACAAGCAGGGCTCTGTGCAGTGAGGACAAGCAGGGCTCTGTGCAGTGAGGACAAGCAGGGCTATGTGCAGTGAGGACAAGCAGGGCTCTGTACACTGAGGACAAGCAGGGCTCTGTGCAGTGAGGACAAGCAGGGCAACGTGCACTGAGGACAAGCAGGGCTTTGTGCACTGAGGACAAGCAGGGCTCTGTGCAGTGAGGACAAGCAGGGCTCTGTAAATTGAGAACAGACAGGGTTCTGTGCACTGAGGATAAAGAAGGCTCTGTGCATTGAGGACAAGCAGGGCTCTGTACACTCAGGACAATCAGGGCTCTGTGCACTAAGGACAAGCAGAGCTCTGTTCATTGAGGAAAAGCAAGGCTCTGTGCACTGAGGACAAGCAGGGCTCTGTACACTGAGGACAATCAGGGCTCTGTACACTGAGGACAAGCAGGGCTCTGTGCAGTGAGGACAAGCAGGGCTCTGTGCAGTGAGGACAAGAAGGGCTCTGTGCAGTGAGGACAAGCAGGGCTTTGTACACTGAGGACAAACAGGGCTCTGTACACTGAGGACAAGCAGGGCTCTGTGCAGTGAGGACAAGCAGGGCTCTGTGCACTGAGGACAAGCAGGGCTCTGTGCACTGAGGATAAGCAGGGCTCTGTGCACTGAGGAAAAGCAGGGCTCTGTGCACTGAGGACAAGCAGGGCTCTGGACACTGAGGACAAGCAGGGCTCTGTGCACTGAGAACAAGCAGGGCTCTGGCTCTGTACACTGAGGAAAAGCAGGGCTCTGTACAATGAGGACAAGCAGGGCTCTGTGCAGTGAGGACAAGCAGGGCTCTGTGCACTGAGGAAAAGCAGGGCTCTGTGCACTGAGGACAAGCAGGGCTCTGGACACTGAGTACAAGCAGGGCTCTGTGCACTGAGAACAAGCAGGGCTCTGGCTCTGTACACTGAGGACAAGCAGGGCTCTGTACAATGAGGACAAGCAGGGCTCTGTGCAGTGAGGACAAGCAGGGCTCTGTGGAGTGAGGACAAGCAGGGCTCTGTGCAGTGAGGACAAGCAGGGCTCTGTGGAGTGAGGACAAGCAGGGCTCTGTGCAGTGAGGACAAGCAGGGCTCTGAACACTGAGGACAAGCAGGGCTCTGTGCAGTGAGGACAAGCAGGGCTCTGAACACTGAGGACAAGCAGGGCTCTGTGCAGTGAGGACAAGCAGGGCTCTGTACACTGAGGACAAGCAGGGCTCTGTGCAGTGAGGACAAGCAGGGCAATGTGCACTGAGGACAAGCAGGGCTTTGTGCACTGAGGACAAGCAGGGCTCTGTGCAGTGAGGACAAGCAGGGCTCTGTAAACTGAGAACAAGCAGGGTTCTGTGCACTGAGGATAAAGAAGGCTCTGTGCATTGAGGACGAGCAGGACTCTGTACACTGAGGACAATCAGGGCTCTGTGCACTAAGGAAAAGCAGAGCTCTGTACATTGAGGAAAAGCAAGGCTCTGTGCACTGAGGACAAGCAGGGCACTGTACACTGAGGACAATCAGGGCTCTGTGCAGTGAGGACAAGCAGGGCTCTGTGCAGTGAGGACAAGAAGGGCTCTGTGCAGTGAGGACAAGCAGGGCTTTGTACAACTAGAACAAGCAGGGCTCTGTACACTGAGAACAAGCAGGGTTCTGTGCACTGAGGACAAGCAGGGCTCTGTACACTGTGGACAAACAAGGCTCTGTACACTGAGGAGAAGCAGGGCTCTGTGGTGTGAGGACAAGCAGGGCTCTGTACAATGAGGACAAGCAGGGCTCTGTGCAGTGAGGACAAGCAGGGCTCTGTGCAGTGAGGACAAGCAGGGCTATGTGCAGTGAGGACAAGCAGGGCTCTGTACACTGAGGACAAGCAGGGCTCTGTGCAGTGAGGACAAGCAGGGCAACGTGCACTGAGGACAAGCAGGGCAACGTGCACTGAGGACAAGCAGGGCTCTGTGCAGTGAGGA
The DNA here is from genome assembly GCF_029499605.1 of Hyla sarda. Lineage (NCBI taxonomy): Eukaryota > Metazoa > Chordata > Amphibia > Anura > Hylidae > Hyla > Hyla sarda. The sequence continues at coordinate 54,197,590 of NC_079200.1, forward strand.
CAAGCAGGGCTCTGTAAATTGAGAAAAAGCAGGGTTCTGTGCACTGAGGATAAAGAAGGCTCTGTGCATTGAGGACAAGCAGGGCTCTGTACACTCAGGACAATCAGGGCTCTGTGCACTAAGGACAAGCAGAGCTCTGTTCATTGAGGAAAAGCAAGGCTCTGTGCACTGAGGACAAGCAGGGCTCTGTACACTGAGGACAGGCAGGGCTCTGTACACTGAGGACAAGCAGGGCTCTGTGCAGTGAGGACAAGAAGGGCTCTGTGCAGTGAGGACAAGCAGGGCTTTGTACACTGAGGACAAACAGGGCTCTGTACACTGAGGACAAGCAGGGCTCTGTGCAGTGAGGACAAGCAGGGCTCTGTGCACTGAGGACAAGCAGGGCTCTGTGCACTGAGGACAAGCAGGGCTCTGTGCACTGAGGAAAAGCAGGGCTCTGTGCACTGAGGACAAGCAGGGCTCTGAACACTGAGGACAAGCAGGGCTCTGTGCAGTGAGGACAAGCAGGGCTCTGGCTCTGTACACTGAGGACAAGCAGGGCTCTGTACAATGAGGACAAGCAGGGCTCTGTGCAGTGAGGACAAGCAGGGCTCTGTGGAGTGAGGACAAGCAGGGCTCTGTGCAGTGAGGACAAGCAGGGCTCTGTACACTGAGGACAAGCAGGGCTCTGTGCAGTGAGGACAAGCAGGGCTCTGTGCAGTGAGGACAAGCAGGGCTCTGTACACTGAGGACAAGCAGGGCTCTGTGCAGTGAGGACAAGCAGGGCAATGTGCACTGAGGACAAGCAGGGCTTTGTGCACTGAGGACAAGCAGGGCTCTGTGCAGTGAGGATGAGCAGGGCTCTGTAAACTGAGAACAAGCAGGGTTCTGTGCACTGAGAATAAAGAAGGCTCTGTGCATTGAGGACGAGCAGGGCTCTGTACACTGAGGACAATCAGGGCTCTGTGCACTTAGGAAAAGCAGAGCTCTGTACATTGAGGAAAAGCAAGGCTCTGTGCACTGAGGACAAGCAGGGCTCTGTACACTGAGGAAAATCAGGGCTCTGTGCAGTGAGGACAAGCAGGGCTCTGTGCAGTGAGGACAAGAAGGGCTCTGTGCAGTGAGGACAAGCAGGGCTTTGTACACTGAGGACAAACAGGGCTCTGTACACTGAGGACAAGCAGGGCTCTGTGCATGAAGGACAAGCAGGGCTCTGGACACTGAGGACAAGCAGGGCTCTGTGCACTGAAAACAAGCAGGACTCTGGCTCTGTACACTGAGGACAAGCAGGGCTCTGTGCACTGAGGACAAGCATGGCTCTGTTGAGTGAGGACAAGCAGAGCTCTTTACACTGAGGACAAGCAGGGCTCAGTGCACTGAGGACAAGCAGGGCTCTGTGCACTGAGGACAAGCAGGGCTCTGTGCACTGAGGACAAGCAGGGCTCTGTGAATTGAGGACAAGCAGGGCTCTGTGCAGTGAGTATAAGCAGGGCTCTGTGCAGTGAGTATAAGCAGGGCTCTGTGCACTGAGGCTTTGTGATACCCTACTGGCTCACACAGCAGAATGACTGACAAGCCAGAAGTCTGCACAGAGCTCTGCTTGTCCACCCACACTTCCTGTATTTGGACTTTTTTCACCCAAAAATATAGACATTTTTAACCAATGTATATTATAAATATACATATAATGATATTATCTGCATTATATAAAAAGTGTTTTTTCTAACGACAGGTACACCAGCACCTTGAACTAATGATGCACATTGATCATGAGGCAGCTGGGAACAGGGAGAAGTGCGTGACTGTGCACTGAGAATAAAGAAGGCTCTGTGCATTGAGGACAAGCAGGGCTCCGTACACTGAGGACAATCAGGGCTCTGTGCACTAAGGACAAGCAGAGCTCTGTACATTGAGGAAAAGCAAGGCTTTGTGCACTGAGGACAAGCAGGGCTCTGTACACTGAGGACAATCAGGGCTCTGTGCAGTGAGGACAAGCAGGGCTGTGTGCAGTGAGGACAAGAAGGGCTCTGTGCAGTGAGGACAAGCAGGGCTTTGTACACTGAGGACAAACAGGGCTCTGTACACTGAGGACAAGCAGGGATCTGTGCAGTGAGGACAAGCAGGGCTCTGTGAACTGATGGCAAGCAGGGCTCTGTGCACTGAGGACAAGCAGGGCTCTGTGCACGGAGGACAAGCAGGGCTCTGGACACTGAGGACAAGCAGGGCTCTGTGCACTGAAAACAAGCAGGACTCTGGCTTTGTACACTGAGGACAAACAGGGCTCTGTGCACTGAGGACAAGCAGGGCTCTGTTGAGTGAGGACAAGCAGGGCTCTTTACACTGAGGACAAGCAGGGCTCAGTGCACTGAGGACAAGCAGGGCTCTGTGAACTGAGGACAAGCAGGGCTCTGTGCAGTGAGTATAAGCAGGGCTCTGTGCAGTGAGTATAAGCAGGGCTCTGTGCACTGAGGCTTTGTGATACCCTACTGGCTCACACAGCAGAATGACTGACAAGCCAGAAGTCTGCACAGAGCTCTGCTTGTCCACCCACACTTCCTGTATTTGGACTTTTTTCACCCAAAAATATAGACATTTTTAACCAATGTATATTATAAATATACATATAATGATATTATCTGCATTATATAAAAAGTGTTTTTTCTAACGACAGGTACACCAGCACCTTGAACTAATGATGCACATTGATCATGAGGCAGCTGGGAACAGGGAGAAGTGCGTGACTGTGCACTGAGAATAAAGAAGGCTCTGTGCATTGAGGACAAGCAGGGCTCCGTACACTGAGGACAATCAGGGCTCTGTGCACTAAGGACAAGCAGAGCTCTGTACATTGAGGAAAAGCAAGGCTTTGTGCACTGAGGACAAGCAGGGCTCTGTACACTGAGGACAATCAGGGCTCTGTGCAGTGAGGACAAGCAGGGCTGTGTGCAGTGAGGACAAGAAGGGCTCTGTGCAGTGAGGACAAGCAGGGCTTTGTACACTGAGGACAAACAGGGCTCTGTACACTGAGGACAAGCAGGGATCTGTGCAGTGAGGACAAGCAGGGCTCTGTGAACTGATGGCAAGCAGGGCTCTGTGCACTGAGGACAAGCAGGGCTCTGTGCACGGAGGACAAGCAGGGCTCTGGACACTGAGGACAAGCAGGGCTCTGTGCACTGAAAACAAGCAGGACTCTGGCTTTGTACACTGAGGACAAACAGGGCTCTGTGCACTGAGGACAAGCAGGGCTCTGTTGAGTGAGGACAAGCAGGGCTCTTTACACTGAGGACAAGCAGGGCTCAGTGCACTGAGGACAAGCAGGGCTCTGTGAACTGAGGACAAGCAGGGCTCTGTGCAGTGAGTATAAGCAGGGCTCTGTGCAGTGAGTATAAGCAGGGCTCTGTGCACTGAGGCTTTGTGATACCCTACTGGCTCACACAGCAGAATGACTGACAAGCCAGAAGTCTGCACAGAGCTCTGCTTGTCCACCCACACTTCCTGTATTTGGACTTTTTTTACCCAAAAATATAGACATTTTTAACCAATGTATATTATAAATATACATATAATGATATTATCTGCATTATATAAAGTGTTTTTTCTAACGACAGGTACACCAGCACCTTGAACTAATGATGCACATTGATCATGAGGCAGCTGGGAACAGGGAGAAGTGCGTGACTGTGCACTGAGAATAAAGAAGGCTCTGTGCATTGAGGACAAGCAGGGCTCTGTACACTGAGGACAATTAGGGCTCTGTGCACTAAGGACAAGCAGAGCTCTGTACATTGAGGAAAAGCAAGGCTCTGTGCACTGAGGACAAGCAGGGCTCTGTACACTGAGGACAATCAGGGCTCTGTGCAGTGAGGACAAGCAGGGCTGTGTGCAGTGAGGACAAGAAGGACTCTGTGCAGTGAGGACAAGCAGGGCTTTGTACACTGAGGACAAACAGGGCTCTGTACACTGAGGACAAGGAGGGCTGTGTGCAGTGAGGACAAGCAGGGCTCTGTGCACTGAGGGCAAGCAGGGCTCTGTGCACTGAGGACAAGCAGGGCTCTGTGCATGAAGGACAAGCAGGGCTCTGGACACTGAGGACAAGCAGGGCTCTGTGCACTGAAAACAAGCAGGACTCTGGCTCTGTACACTGAGGACAAGCAGGGCTCTGTGCACTGAGGACAAGCAGGGCTCTGTTGAGTGAGGACAAGCAGGGCTCTTTACACTGAGGACAAGCAGGGCTCAGTGCACTGAGGACAAGCAGGGCTCTGTGCCCTGAGGACAAGCAGGGCTCTGTGCACTGAGGACAAGCAGGGCTCTGTGAACTGAGGACAAGCAGGGCTCTGTGCAGTGAGTATAAGCAGGGCTCTGTGCAGTGAGTATAAGCAGGGCTCTGTGCACTGAGGCTTTGTGGTACCCTATTGGCTCACACGGCAGAATGACTGACAAGCCAGAAGTCTGCACAGAGCTCTGCTTGTCCACCCACACCTGTATTTGGACTTTTTTCACCCAAAAATATAGACATTTTTAACCAATGTATATTATAAATATACATATAATGATATTATCTGCATTATATAAAAAGTGTTTTTTCTAACGACAGGTACACCAGCACCTTGAACTAATGATGCACCTTGATCAGGAGGCAGCTGGGAACAGGGAGAAGAAGTGCGTGACTATCCAGAAACCCTGAGTAGTTGATGCCTAAGTCCTCAGCCACCATAATATAAACATCACTGAAGTGAGGAGTAGTGTAATACAAGGGCCCATCCATGATCAGCTGAAAAAGGGTATTCGACAGCAGGGCATTTGTTTTGCAGCAAAAACAAAGTAGCTGGCACTGCGTACACCCAATAAATCCCACATTACTTGGTGCTCACATTTATAGGAAAGCTCTGTGTTTGGACTTCGGTGGTGCTCTATTGAGAATTCACAGTGGTGTTTCTAGGGTTGGTGTCACCTGGTGCGGAAGAAAATTGTATCATCTTCCTACCCAAACTGCAACTCAGCAAATTCGACGACATATTTCCTTCACTTCACTGTGCTGCAGATGGCATGTAGTAGATGGCACTGCTTATACCCAATAAATCCTACATTACTTGGGGACCCCGGCGATCTGACATCTTATCCCCTATCCTTTGGATAGGGGATAAGATGCCTAGGGGCGGAGTACCCCTTTAAGGTCTCTGAGTCACTGGTCACCTCCTTGGGCCCTGGCTGAACTGTATAGACTTTACCATCTGTCTACCCTCAGTAAAGCTACCGTTATCCGTAACTTGGCGTCGGAGTCTTTATTGCCCCCGTGCCTAGCCCAGGATCTAGCGGTATACCTTTGGGTGGTATCGAGGATAAACCATGCCTTGGTATCACGAATACAAGGGGTTAATGCCATCTGCCCTTAGGGTAACAACATCTGTCCTCATCACACCCCGTTACCACAATAGCCTTTGACCTCTGCAGGCTGCCGTGGTGATCTTCCCCTTTTTTTCTACTGGAATGCCAGTAACGCTGTGCACCTACAGTCTGTAATCAGCTGTGTCACTCACTGTGTGACTGCAAGACCCCAGACTGCTGCTGCACAGTGAATGACAGGGATGGTACGGACCACAGGGTAAGGGTGTCACCCCCATCGAAGAGTGTCATCGGGTGCAGTCCGCACCACCTGCAACCCCCATGAAAACCCCACTGAGAATTCAGCAGTCCAGTTAATACAGTCTGTGGTAGAAATGACAATGGCACTCACCAGTCTACAAGCCCTTAATATTTATTTTCCATGAGGTGCAGTACAAGTCGGTGTGATGCCGCAGCCAAGACACCAAATATGCATAAGGGGTTATGCACATTTTGCATCATGGCTGCGGCATAACGCCGACTTATACTGAACCTTATGGAAAATAAAGATCAAAGACATGTAGACTGGTGAGTGCCATATTCATATCTACCATAGACTTATTATTTGTTTTTAGCCATGTTTCCCTACGAGTGTGCCTCGAGCTGTTGCAAAACTACAACTCCCGTTGGCTCCCACAAGGTTTACTGACGTTCTATGGGCTTTAGCAGTAATGGAGTGGGGCCAGATGTCAATTAATCACAGTGAATGCCTTACACCTCTAACTTAATCCAATGCCCTAGACATGGAGAACATATACTCCATACTACTCCCCAAATTTATTTCCTCTATTACTTTCATGTTGTTTTTCACAGCTTCCAAATCTATTACTACCTTATTCATTCTTCTACATGAAATTCAGTGTCTATATGTATCTACTGAATTGTCTGGGAAAAAAAAGGCCATCCATACTGGATACTGACAAAATGTCAGGTTATGCACCTATTCCAATTATGATGCAGATCAGCCACAATACCATATAAGGGGAGGTCGCACAGGTGCAGAATACTGATAAACAACCGCTTACATGCCTTCTATTCATAAGGGGGGTAGTAGCACACGAATATTATTAGGTCAGGTGGGCTGCCCAGCATCCTCTATATGCACCTCACAATGCACTGACACCCAGGGCTCCCCCAGCATCACAAAGCCAGACCACATTAGAGAAAATATATATACTCATATGATGTACATGAGGTAATAGTTGATATTTTGGGCAAAATACGCTGATATACATCATAATGGGAACAGGTGCCTAACCTGCCCTTGTGTCAGTAACCAGTAGGTGTGGGCCATTTTTTCTGTGATTTTGTTTAGTGATTTATGTCCCTTTTTTCTGTGTTTTTTTTTTCTACTGGATTGTCTCCCCACTTTTTAAACTTTCTCTGACTTAGAATATAGCCAAAAGGGAATCAAACTGACCACAAAAACACGAATATACAATTTTCAATATACTTCATATGATAACAGTATCAAATTTAAGGACATAGATAAAGGCAAACCATGCTGCTACAGGCCCCTTGGAGATCGGAGTCCCACCAGTGATCGATCTCATGGTCTTTGCTATTCGGGGTTTAAAGCCTGTGAAGGACTCCTCTCTGCAACAAACATAAGATTTTTTTAATTCAACAGGGCTAATGAAAAGAGGTGTGGTGGAGTAAACAAATACCATGCCCCTTTGTACTAGTTTAAAAAAAAGTGCATAGAAGGGGTACTCCGCTGCTCAGCATTTGGAACAAACTGTTCTGGACGCTGGAGTTGGCGCCAGGAGCTTGTGACATCATAACCACGCCCCCTCATGATGTCACGCCCTGCCCCATCATGACACCCTTCAATGCAAGTCTATGGGAGGGGGTATGACGGCTGTCACTCCCCCTCCCATAGACTTGCATTGGTCATGAGGAGGCAGGGCTATGACGTCACGAGCTCCCGGCGCCTGCTCCAGCGTTCAGAACCATTTTTTACAAACACTGAGCAGCAGAGTACCCCTTTAAAAGGGTATTTCCATCACATAAAGTGATGACATATTGGTAGGATATGCCATCAATGCATATTTGTGGCGTCTGACCTCTGGGACACCCAATGATCCTAAGAGCGAAGAGACTGCAGTACCACTCATTTGGAATGCTATATCCATTTTACCTTTTTTTTTTCCTGCACAGCAGCACTCCCAGCCACCTGGCTGTAGATGGTACTGCAGCCAGCCCCAATCACTTAACCCCTTAAGGACCAGACCAATTTTATTTTTGCATTTCTGTTTTTTCCTCCTCGCCTTCTAAAAATCATAACTCTCTTATATTTCCATCCACAGACCCATATGAGGGCTTGTTTTTTGCGTCACCAATTGTACTTTGTAATTGCATTACTTATTTTACCATAAAATGTACGGTGCAACCAAACAAATATTATTTATGTGGGAAAATTGAAAAGAAAACCGCAATTTAGCAAATTTTGGAAGGTTTTGTTTTCATGCTGTACAATTTCCGGTAAAAATGACATGTTTTCTTTATTCTGTGGGTCAATACAATTAAAATGATACCCATGTTATATGCTTTTCTATAACTGTACCGCTTAAAAAAAATCTCAAACCATTTTAACAAAATTAGTATGTTTGAAATTGCCCTATTTTGACCATCTATAACTTTCTCATTTTTCCATATATGGGGCGATATGAGGGCTCATTTTTTTTTTGCGCCATGATCTGTAGTTTTTATCAGTATCACCTTTGCTTAGGTTTTACTTTTTATAAATTTTTTATAAATTTTTTTGGGAATAAAATGTGACAAAAAGCAACAATTTTGGATTTTTAAAAAAAATGTTTACGTTTACGCCGTTCACCATACGGGATAATTAACAATATATATTAATATTTCAGACTTTTACTCACGCGGCGATACCAAATATGTGTATTCATTTTTTTTTACACTTGTTTGGGGGTAAAATGGGAAAAACTGACGTTTTACTTTTTTATTGGGGGAGGGGATTTTTCAAACTTTTTTATTTTACAATTTTTTTACTTTTTTTTTTTTTTTTTTTTTTACACTTTTTATGTCCCCATAGGGGACTATTCATTGCAATCAGTTGATTGCTAATACTGTGCAGTGCTATGTATAGGACATAGCACTGCTCAGTATTATCGGTGATCTTCTGCTCTGGTCTGCTCGATCTCAGACCAGAGCAGAAGACCCCGGGAGACGGCCGGAGCCAGGTGAGGGGACCTCCGGCCGCCATGCTGGATGATCGGATCTCCGCTGCAGCACTACAGGCGATCTGATCATCCATTCAAAGTACCGCAATGCCGCAGATGCCGTGATCCGTATTGATGACGGCATCTGAGGGATTAATGGCAGACATCCGCGTGATCGAGGATGTCCACCATTACCGGCGGGTCCTTGGCTGCTGATAGCAGCCGGGACCTGCCGCACATGGTCATGGCGGCGCGTAAATGTACGTCATGGTGCGTTAAGTACCATGTCACCATGACGTGCATTTACGTCCATTGTCGTTAAAGGGAGCTGTGCTGCAGTTTCCTCTATACAGTGACCAGGTGCCGCTGTGCAGGTATAGTCCTAAAGGGTCCCACTGCTGTATCCGAGCTCTGGCCATTTTAATCTAAATGTTAGTCCCAAAGGTCGGACCTCCATTAATAATAAAGAGATATCATATCCTAACAATAGGATAGCCATAACTTAAGAAAAAAAGGCTAGGTCAAAGGACTGTGTAAATGGTTACCACAATATTAGTAATGTGAGCATGGCTTGGTTGGATGAGCTCAGATCAGTGTGTTTTTCCCAGTTAACCTCCTCACTGTGCTTCTTCTGACCCCTGACCCCTTTTCTCCCTGATTCCAGCTTTGAACCTCAAGGACTAATCCAAGCCACCTCCCTCAGTCACCCTCTGAGCAATGAATTATAGAAATACATCCCCAGAGAGAAAGTATAGTTCCCCTTTAAGGAGAGAAAAGTGTAACATGTTTTTCAATGACACAGCAAACCATGTGGATGTCACGTTCACGCCCCGAGTGTTGAAGAGCTCATGCAAAAATAATCTGAGTCATTCCTGTAGGATCAAACACGAAGAGCCTTCACCTGGGTGGTCCTGTAAGAGAAACATGATGTAATATAAACAGGTTGTGTAATATGAATCATATAACGCATGTGTCAGATCTGGCAGGGTCACTGGAGGTCTCCTCTATTACTTGTCCATTTATATAGAAGTAACAGAGAGTGACCGGCCTATGAATGGAGCAGTATAGTGTAATGTTTACATATGGCTGTTGTCGGGAGTTCTTACAAAACCAATAGCCCTTCTGTCTCCCAATATTGCTGAAAATGTCATTTGATAGTTGGGGACCCTGTTACAAATTTTGCATTAGGGCCCAGAAGTTAAAGTGTACCTATCATATCACAAAAGAAAAAAGAAAAAAAAGTTATATGTTACTCAGTACCTCATCCTGATCATGAACATATAACTTTTATGTGTCTAGCTTCTGTACTTCTTTTAAAATCAGCTTATATTACTTATAGCAGATCCCACTGAATTTCCATCTTCTCACAGGCAGGGGGTGTGTCCCTCTCTTGCCCTCACTTTACATGACTGAACTTCTGCCCTCACTGTGTGTCACTGAGCTGTCAGCCAATCACTGCACTCTGCTCTGTAACCCTTTCCTCTCTGGTTTTATTCTGCACGTGTTTCACAGAGAGGAGGATTACTGGAGTTTGCCGACTGTTCTCCTTATACACTATGTAGTAGAGCCCTGCACGGGACTGGTTTTTCAATCCTGCTCCAGCCCGCTCCCGATGATTTTTTATCCAATCCCGTCCGCTAACATAGGAATGTACAGACACTAGGGTGCAATGCTCTGCACACACTCCCCATGTATAACACACACTGCTATACATGTGGGTATGTGCAGAGCATTGCACCTTAGTGTATGTACAGATGTGAATAGCAGTGACTGTGTAGACTCAGAGGCCCTAGGTCACTGACCAATGCAATGCTCTGCACATACCCCCACCTGTATAGGAATGTACACTAAACACAATGCTATACACATGGTGGGTATGTGCAGACTGCAGAGCATTGCACCCTAGGGTCTGTAGAAGACACAAGGGTGCAATGCTCTGCAGCGCACTTACCCACATGTGAACAGTGCAGACAGAGGCCCTGGCTGGGAGGTTTACCGACGGACGCAGTTACAGCACAGCACACTGTGTGTGTGAATTGTGAGTAACATTGGTGGCAGCTTTGACCTACCAGGCGGCAGGAGAAGACAGAGTACAGAGTAGACAATCCTCCAGGGCAGGTTGAGCGCGCCACAAAATGGCGGTGTGGTGACAGCAGTGGGGGCAGACTGGACTGGGAGGAGCATTGTGATATAGTCACTGAGTTGGACATGTATTGAGGCTACCATGGTGATCTCATTACTACTGGGGTGACACACTGTAACAGACCTCCTTCCCATGTAATGTCATTACTACTGGGGTGACACACTGTAACAAACCTCCTCCCCTATGTAATCTCATCACTACTGGGGTGACACACTGTAACAAACCTCCTCCTCATGTATTCTCCTTACTACTGGGGTGACACACTGTAACAAACCTCCTCCCCATGTAATCTCATTACTACTGGTGTGGCACACTGTAACAAACCCCCTCCTCATGTAATCTCCTTACTAATGGGGTGACACACTGTAACAAACCTCCTCCTCATGTGATCTCACATCAAAATTGTATGTTTTTTTTTTTAATAAAAACTGACGGAACTGTATGCACTTTTAAAAACAGTATACTGTTTAAAAACGCATACGGTTTACTTTTTTCCATACTGTTCCATCCGTTTTTTTGCCATACGGTTTTCTTTAGAAAAACGGATTGAAAACAGTATGGCAAAAAACGTAGTGTGAACCCAGGCTAACAGGTGGGGGACATTTAATGAGGACCTCTAGTGGCCACTTTTATAGGAGAAGTTTCCTAAGGGAAACTGTGGGGGGAAAAATTATGAAATAGCATTAGAGATATACTTATTTTCTATAGCTCTATTGTTTTTAAAAATATAGTTTTGGTGATAGTGGCCATTTAAAGTTACACCTCAGATCCATAATATATCTTCAGTATTTTTTGCTTTTTTCCACATTGTCCCTATTTTCAGTGAAGGATCTAGAAAATAATCTTCTTACCACATGGTGTCCATCAACAGGCCTCTGCTGAGGGATCTGTTATTTTTACTGAGTTTAGGAAAAAATATCCAGTGGTCACCAGGAAAGGGAGACAGGAACTCACCTGCAGGTATCGCTATCTGGTTCCCTTGAGGAAGGGGATTGAGGAGACAGAGGAGAGCAGGGTCCTCCTTTGCTTGGATGATTGGGTTTTGGGCATGTGAACCACCACCAGTACGAAGCCCAGTTTTAAATGTGGCATGGTATCCTTATAATGTACCTGCCTGATGAGAGGGTTTTGTCCAAACCTAAAACTAGTGTTGCTCGCGAATATTCGCAATGCAAATTTTATTCACGAATATCGCATATTCGCGAATTTGCGTATATTCGCGAATATAGCACTATATATTTGCAATTACGAATATTCTTTTTTTGCTTTTTTTCACAGTACACATCACAGTGATCACCCCTCTCTGCTTCCAGCTTGTGTGGTGTAAAGAAGGCTCTAATACTACTGTGTGAGACTGGCGCGCGAATTTTCACTTATGCTAATTTTCGCATATGTTAATTTTCACATATGTGAATTTCCGCTTATACTAATTTTCGCTTATGCACATTTTTGCATATGCAAATTTGTGCATATGCGCATTTTCGCATATGCGAAAATAAACGTGAATATTACGAATGTGCGAATATATGACGAATATTCATCCATATATTCGCGAAATATCGCAAATTCGAATATGGCCTATGCCGCTCAACACTACCTAAAACATGTTGCTTTTAGTGCTTCCGTACCATGAAATAAGCTTTGGAGATTGAGAAGGAGTATGTGACATTACTCTGGGGATAGCTCCATCTGCTTAGACCCTGCTGACCTAGGTGAGGACGACCAAACACTGCTTGATATATTTGTAGAAATGCAGTGTACCATTGCATGTGATTGTATCTGTATTGTTGTTCTCGGTCATGTCATCCCCATAATTGTACTTTTATTGGTTATGCATTGTAATGTTCAAATTTAGCAGTCTCCCATTTACACTGCTTATGTGTGTAATTGATGTACTGTGTATTCCTCCACCTTGTAGCCATTTGTGTCATGGTCAGAGCAAGTGATAATATGCAGTCCTAAACTAACCCAGGGGCACCAGTCCTAATCCAAGGGCAGGGCCAGATTAAGGCTGCCTGGAAGACAGAGCACTTCATTATGATGGGGCCCCCCAGACAGTTCCCCCACATTTGGTGCAGTATAGTTCCCCCACATTAGGTGCAGTATAGTTCCCCACATTAGGTGCAGCATAGTTCCCCCACAGACATACAGCCTCCAGCCATATACAGTGTATGGCTGGAGGCTGTATGCCTGTTTACTGCCCCACTTCAGTGTTCCGACCACTGCTCCTCCGGTCCGGGGACCGCGGGGACCGGGGTCATGATCTACTGCTATGGCCGATGTGCCATAGCAGTAGGTCCCAGGAGCGAAGGTCGGAACACTGAAGATGACATGCCGCTGGTAACTTACCATGTGCGCGTTCTCCTCGATGCTCCGCTCTCTTTTCTTGTATGGGTGCACGGGACGTCAGTGACGGCGGCCCCTGCGTTTTTAAAGTTAACACGGGGGCCGCCGCAGAGAGGTAACCGCCGGGACACCCTTGTGTCCTGAAAAGATTTTTCGGGACACAGGGATGTCCCGAATGTGACTGGGGCCCCCTGCGGGCCCGGGGCCCGGAGCAGGCGTTCCATGAGCGCCAATGATGATCCGACCCTGTCCAAGGGTTCTACAGCAGTTGCCTAAACTGCCCAGCTGGGTATAGCAGAGCTTCAAGTGGAACTACAAGTCTCAGAAGAACCCGAGGGGAGCCCACCCGTGTGCATCATATAGATATGATAGTCACAGGACTGTGAGGACCCCTACAACCCACATTAGCCTGAAGTCGGTGTTTGCTTGCTCTGTGCACCAATTTCTTGAGCTATTGAATCAAGGGTGGCCTAATAACTGTGTATTACTCTCCCTACCTACTGAGAAGTTACTAAGAAACGAAGATGGAAAACAGTGTTTCAACTTCACAATAAAGTTGTTCTCAAGCATGTTTGATAAAGACTTCATTGTAAAGTAAAAAAAAAGTTGCATGTCGTTGTATCAGATAGGTGAATAAACACTGATCTATTTCACAACATCTGTTTGGAGTGCCGTCTTCCATCTTTGTTTCTATGGAATTCTATGGCCGTGGTCAGGTCTTGTGGACAGAGCACCCTGGGACTTATCGTCCATTACAGTGCACCATTCATTTTGCTATACTGTGAAGTTCCTGTTGTTCTTTTGAATTAGGTAAAGTGAAAAGACTGCCTTCATTTTAAGTTAACCTGCTTCCTGCTGCTTCTTGCACACTTCACTACCAGCATGACCACTGTTGTGTTCTGTGTGGCCCTGCTTCAGCTCTTCAGGAATGAGGGAGGCCCTGTGGGAGTCACTCGAGCCCATGGCCATGACTGGCTGATGCACTACAAGGCCCAGCCTGTCCACAGGAAGCCTTTCTGCAAGAGAAAGCCTGGGCTGCAATGCTGTTGCAAAAACATTGTGGTTGCCTCTTAAAGGGGTACTCTGCTGGTTAAAAAAAATGTAAATGAACTGGTGCTAGAAAGTTAAACAGATTTGTAAATTAATTCTATTTAAAAATCTTAATCCTTCCAGTACTTATCAGCTGCTGTATGATCCACAGGAATTCTTTTCTTTTTGAATTTCCTTTCTGTCTGACCACAGTGCTCTCTGCTGACACCTCTGTCTATTTTAGGAACTGTCCAGAGTAGGAGCAAATCCCCATAGCAAAATGTAAGAACCCGAAGGGTTAATCTGCACTGAGAGCTTTTGTTTGTTCTGGCTACTGCGGTTACACCTAGCTTTCTGGATGGTCAGCTGACCTCATTTTCTTTCACCTGTGTACTCCCTATTTAACCCCTTAAGGACCGGGGTTTTTTCCGTTTTTGCATTTTGTTTTTTTGCTCCTTGCCTTTAAAAAATCATAACTCTTTCAATTTTGCACCTAAAAATCCATATGATGACTTATTTTTTGCGCCACCAATTCTACTTTGTAATGATGTCAGTCATTTTGCTCAAAAATTTATGGTGAAACAGAAAAAAAAAATCATTGTGTGACAAAATTGAAAAAAAAAACGCAGTTTTGTAAATTTTGGGGGCTTCCGTTTCTACGTAGTAAATTTTTCGGTAAAAATGACACCTTATCATTATTCTGTAGGTCCATACGATTAAAATGATACCCTACTTATATAGGTTTGATTTTGTCGGACTTCTGGAAAAAATCATAACTACATGCAGGAAAATTAATACGTTTAAAATTGTCATTTTCTGACCCCTATAACTTTTTTATTTTTCCGTGTATGGGGCAGTATGAGGGCTAATTTTTTGCGCCGTGATCTGAAGTTTTTAACGGTATCATTTTTGCATTGATAGGAGTTATTGATCGCTTTTTATTAATTTTTAAATGATATAAAAAGTGACCAAAAATGCACTATTTTGGACTTTGGAATTTTTTTGCGCGCACGCCATTGACCGAGCGGTTTAATTAACGATATATTTTTATAATTCGGACATTTCCGCACGCGGTAATACCATATCTGTTTATTTTTATTTTTATTTACACTGTGTTTTTTTTTTTTTTTATTGGAAAAGGGGGGTGATTCAAACTTTTAATAGGGGAGGAGTTAAATGATCTTTATTCACTTTTTTTTTTTTCACTTTTTTTTTGCAGTGTTATAGGTCCCATAGGTTATAGGTTATAGATCTCAGGCACTGAGCAGTCATTCGGCGATCGGACAGCGAGGAGGCAGGTAGGGGCCCTCCCGCTGTCCTGTAAGCTGTTCGGGATGCCGCGATTAGCCGCGGCTATCCCGAACAGCCCGACTGAGCTAGCCGGCAACTTTCACTTTCGCTTTTAGCTCTGAGCGTGCGGCTAAAGGGTTAATAGCGTGCGGCGCCGCGATCGGCGCTGTGCGCTATTAGAGGCGGGTCCCAGCTTCACTATGACGCCGGGCCCGCCGTGATATGACGCGGGGTTACTGTGTAACCCCGCGTTATATCAGGAGAGCAGGAGCAAGGACGTACCGGTACGTCCTTGGTCCTTAAGGGGTTAAACCTCCCTATTTAATCCAGGCTTTGCATGCGAAAGAGCTTCATCTCCTAGCTAGCATGTATATTGTATCTTGTATTTTTGGCATATCTGACCCATTGGCTCCGCTCTCTGACCCTTTTCCTGTTTCTGCGACTTGGCACTTCTGTGATCTCTTGGTACTGACTTGGCTTGTGGACTGTGACTTATTGTGTGTGTTTATATATATATCTCTGTTAGTCTGTGTGCTCCCTTACAGCATCCTGACTTTGACTGTATTGTAGCTTGTTGTGTTGACCTTTTCGTCCCTCACTTGTCCAGGTAGGGTCCGTCAACATGGTTGTGGATCTGCTGCCTAGGGAGAATAGGCAAGTAGGCAGGTAAAGGGGGAGTGGGAGAGAATATAGTGTTGCACTGCTTCCCTGCCCATACGTGACACAAACATTTCCTGCTCTGGACAGTTCCTGGCATGGACAGAGGTGTCAGCAGAGAGCACTGTGGTCAGACAGAAAGGAAATTCAAAAATAAACGAACTTCCTGTGGAGCATACAGCAGCTAAGTACTGGAAGGATTAACATTTTTAAATGCAAGTGATTTACAATTCTGTTTAACTTTCTGGCATCAAATGATTTAAAAAAAAATGTTTTTCAGCAGAATACCCCTTTAACGCTAACAGTAAGGTCAAACATAAAGAGTGGTTTACATTCAACATGGCTGGCTAAAATCCAGCCTGGCTGAGTGTGGCTGCACTTATTGTGCAATGTCAATAACAGAGTCCTAAATAAGCCACACAACTGTCCATAGGTTAACAACTATAGTGCCTGTCAACAGGAATGACTACTGCCCATGATTACAACTAAAGCGCTTGCCCACAGCCACAACTACAATGTTAGTCCATGGCCACTTGGGTCCACTTCTGTCCAGGTTTGCTTTGGTGATTTGGCTGAATATTTACTTTTTCACATGGGTGTTATAGGTGCTTGGTCTTTGTGTAATCGGATGACTTTCCATTTGTCTAACTATTATATTTTAAGATTCAGCTTAACAAATATTCAACAATACAAGACATCTGGAAAGGCGTAAATACTTTTTTAGTATTCTCTTGCAATCTCTGTGCACCTAATGTTTGTCTCATGGTTTTCCGGTATTTAGTGTGCACATGTGCTAATTTATGATTATTACAGTGGGGATCAAAAGTTTGGGCACCCCAGGTAAAAATTTGTATAAATGTGCATAAAGAAGCCAAGGAAAGATGGAAACATTGCCAAAAGGCATCAAATTACAGATTAGACATTCTTATAATATGTCTACAAAAGTTAGATTTTATTTCCATCATTTACACTTTCAAAATAACAGAAAACAAAAAAATAGCGTCTGCAAAAGTTTTGGTACCCTGCAAAGTTAATATCTTGTACTGCCCCCTTTGACAAGTATCACAGCCAAGAGTCTTTCAATTCTTGTTTGAGGTATCTTTGCCCATTCTTCCTTACAAAAGTCTTCCAGTTCTTTGAGATTTCTGGGCTGTCTGTCACGCACTGCTCTTTTAAGGGCTATCCATAGATTTTCAATTATGTTGAGGTCAAGAGATTGTGAAGGCCATGGCAAAACCTTCAGTTTATGCCTCTTGATGTAATCCCCTGTGGACTTTGATGTGTGTTTTGGATCATTATCCATTTGTAGAAGCCTTCCTCTCTTTAACTTCAGCTTTTTCACAGATGGCATCACGTAAGCATCCAAAATTTGCTGAAATTTTATTGAATCCATTTTTCTTTCTACTCGTGAGATGTTCCCTGTGCCACTTGCTGCTATACAACCCCAAAGCATGATTGATCCACCCCCATGCTTAACAGTTGGACAGAGGTTCTTTTCTCTAAATTCTGTTCCCTTCTTCTCCAAATGTACCTCTGCTCATTCTGACCAAAAAGTTCAATTTTAACCTCATTGGTCCACAGAACTTGTTTCCAAAATGCATCAGGCTTGTCTATATGTTCATTTGCAAAGTTCAAATGCTGATTTTTATGGTGAAGACGTAGAAGAGGTTTTCTTCTGATGACTCTTCCATGAAGACCATATTTGTACAAGTATCTCTTTATAGTGGAATAGTGTACCACAACTCCAGTGTCTACCAGATCTTTCTGGAGGGATTGTGCAGTTTTGAATTGTTTTTCTCACAATCCTGCGAGCTGTTCTGTCTGATACTTTTCTTGGTCTTCCAGATCTTGCTTTAACTTCCACTGTTCCTGATGACTGCCATTTCTTAATTACATTCCAAACAGAGGATATTGACATCTGAAAATGTTTTTCTATCTTCTTATAGCCTTCTCCAGCTTTGTGAGCATCAACTATTTTCAGTTTCAGATTTCTAGACAATTGCTTAGAAGAACCCATGGTGCTGATTGTTGGGACAAGGTCAGATGAGTCTGGGCATTTAAAACCTTTGAGATTGACATCACCTGGTCTTCCCGGATGATAACTGAGAACAATCCATGACACTGGCAGGTCTCAGCTTTGCAAAGGGGGCAGTGCATGCTATAAATTCTGCAGGGTGCCCAAACTTTTGCAGACGCCATTTTTTTGTTTTCTGTTATTTTGAAAGTGTAAATGATGGAAAAAAAATCTAACTTTTCTTGGCATATTATAAGAATGTCTAATCTGTAATTTGATGCCTTTTGGCGATTTTTCCATCTTTCCTTGGCTTCTTTATGCACATTAATACAAATTTTTACCTGGGGTGCCCAAACTTTTGATCCCCACTATACATGTATCAGATACTGTCTCATCTTACTAGCTCTCCATTCAAAATAACCATTTTGCCATTAACTTTCCACAATCAACATGTGATCCATAATTTCCATAATAGATTCATAATCATAAAACTTAATATAATACCAAATGCCTTACATTTTTATTCGTAACGACAATGGTATCTGAGGCAGACTATTTATGTACAGGACCTACAGGCATTCCCATCATATTTCCTTCCCCCTCATCTCTAATGTGTTTATGTGAATTTTCCACTTTAAAGCCGAATGTGCTAAATCCGTGAAACCCATTTTAGTTCTGGCAGGCTGATTTACAACTACATTCACCTCGGAAAATCTAGTAACTCTTCCTTAGTCCATCGTTTAGATACATTACTTGACTTTTTCTGGTGGTTACATTCTCTTCATGGTATCACCTGATAGTAAGTATCTCATAATTGAATGATTGTAAACCCTAAAGTCTAGTCTATGCTGCAATATTTTGGCCTCATTGAATACCTACCATATAGTAAAGGAG